>NW_010300243.1:0-9766 GCF_000700745.2 Antrostomus carolinensis | reverse complement strand
AGCAGGAAGATGATGAACTCCAGATCACCAAGAGCACTTGAAGTGAGATTTGATATCTTTCCAAAACATATATTTAGTACAGTTTTTAGGATAAAATCTACCCCCTGTGTGGGCTAGGGCCAGAAGGACTAGTCATACTGCCACATTTCCGAATCTATTAATCCATAAATACTCCATTGATTTCACAAGTTCTGGGGACAGAGAACTGCCTACATAATGCCCATCATCATCACCATATGCCTAAAGAAGATGTGCATAAGTCGCTTTTAAAGGGTTAGGAAGCTTTCCTAACTCCAAAACGATACCAGACAGATTAATTCTTTCCTATCCTTCTAACTATTTTCCCTAGAAATACTTGGAAGCCACAAGAAACCTGTTACTCTGAGACAGGACATGGGTCAGTTTATGCCAGTAGAGAGAATCTCTCAGGTGCATCACCAATGCTTTTCTCCTGTACACAGAAGGAAAACTGCCAGTTTTAGTATCAAAAAGGGATTCTCCCCGTCTTCCTGATTCTCGGTTTCTGATCAGACTGGTTGGAAATATTCATTTTTCCATAAATAAAAGTCCTCAGCTGCTCATTCAGGTAGTCTTCCTCACCTGCTGTGGCTGCCAGGCATTAGCAGAACACTTGTCCTGCAGAGCAGCTGGATGACCTGAGAGCAGGATCACGGAATCACAGAACGGTCTGGGTTGGAAGGGACCTCAAAGATCATCTAGTTCCAACCCCCCTGCCATCAGCAGGGACACCTTCCACCAGATCAGGTTGCTCAAAGCCTCATCCACCCTGGCCTTAAACACTTCCAGGGAGGGGGCATCCACAACTTCTCTGGGCAACCTGTTCCAGTGTCTCACCACCCTCACAGTAAAGAATTTCTTCCTAATATCTAATCTAAACCTACCCTCTTCCAGTTTAAACCCATTACCCCTTGTTCTATCACTACCTGCCTTTGTAAAAAGTCCTTCCTCAGCCTTCCTGTAGCCCCTTCAGGTACTGGAAGGCCGTTGTAAGATCTCCCTGGAGCCTTCTCTTGTTCAGGCTGAACAGCCCCAACTCTCTCAGCCTGTCCTGATAGGAGAGGTGCTCCAGCCCTTGGATCATGCTCGTGGCCTCCTCTGGACTCGTTCTAACAGGTCCATGTCTTTCTTATGTTGGAGGCCCCAGAACTGGACGCAGCACTCCAGGTGGGGTCTGACGACAGCGGAGCAGAGGGGCAGAATCACCTCCCTCGACCTGCTGGCCACGCTGGCCAAGATGCACAACTAAATCTGGTAGTGTCAGTATAAAGGTAGCTGGATGAAATCCAACGCCTAACACTATATAATAACAGACAACACTGTATTATTGTAATATACTGTCTAAGAAGTACAGTGATATATATCATTACATGGAACACAATACATGCACTATAACAATATATAATAGTATACACAAACCCAAAGTAGATTCTCTGTTCCCTTTGGCATTAAAAAACATAAAATCACTGCTAGCTCAGAACTGATTAAAAGGCTGAAATACAAGTCAAGATTTAATTGATATACTGTATAAATAGCCTTCAACTATGGCCCCTGGATACAGTAATTTACATAAAAACAGGCTAAGGTTTGGCAGAAAATGAAATACATTCAGATTTTGTTTGTCTGCCATTTTGATAATAAGGATATGACTCAGATAGCTGTTTAGTTTGAAATGTGACACAGGATAAATTATTTTTTAAGTGAAATTGAAATACATGATTGTACTATAAAGGAAAACAGGCTTTTGCATTGCAGTAGAAAATACGATTTCTGACCATGCAAAATGTTGAGGTCTGAGTAAAGACTGATTAACCAAATTGAAACAGATCTCTTTAAACATACTGCAACATATTCATACTGTTTGGGAGACAGATGGAGATGGTAAAACCACATTCTCATGCAGGTATGCAATAGCATAGCAGGGATTCATACCATTTTATGACACGGATCACCCACTCTACCACACTGAAGATGTGGTAGTGAAGTAGACTGTCAGGATTTCCATATTTTTCAGAGCCTTATATCACCTCTGTTTTTAACTGAACCTGCTTTCAGTTTTGCATGCAAGCTCCTACCCTGGATGCAGTTTATTTTACAGACTGACGTAAATCTATTAAGTGCTGTTCAAAGCAAGATACACAGAAAAGTGTAGACCAGCCAATACCCAAGGCACAATCTGTCTTTTTGATGTGTTTATAGGCAGAAAAGAAACCTCAATCAAAATCAGAGCAAAATCGTTATTTAACTTAGCATTGGTTCCTTTCACTGATTTTTGCTTGATTAGTTTAAGGATAATGACTGGGCAGAGATTGTAGCTGTTCCTCATGTAACTTGGTACCACGTTACAAATGCAATTGCCCTTTTCGACATTGAGGGGACTTTCTTAGTCTCTCTGAGATAATAGCTCTGGATTCCTGAACCTGCTGTAACTACTGTTATTTTATACCTCTTGATTGCTTTTCCCCATCTGTTTTAACTCGGTGGCCCACATGTATTTGGTAACTAAGGAACTCCTACAGGCTAGGGACTTGTGACTAGATTAAAACAACTCAGAAACAGTGTCTTTAGAACAAAACATTATTTATTCACTTCCTCAAAAGTAACAATGATGTAAAGCAAATAATGAAAGCAATGAACAGTTATTACTTGTCACTCTAAAAGTGATTTTTTTTTTTTTCCCTGAAAAGATCTCCATGACCTTTTGAAGCCCACACTGGTTGGAAAAAATCACCTTCTGCCTGTGTTTCCCTGACAGTTGACTAAAATCCTTTTCTAGTTTCACCCTTACTTTATCTGGAGGTATGTCTCATCTTGATGTTTCCAAAGCAAAGTGTCTAAAACCAGCAAGGAGGCAGGATATAAGATGTGTCCTAATTCTCAGCATTTTTGCATGTTAGCTTAAGTTGGCTGATGGCTGGGGATGCACTTTGAAGCACCACTCTCACACAAGGATTCTCTTCACCTGCTTAATGGGTACCAATTTTGCTACAGGGTCTAAGTACTGTACCATCTGTGCCCCTCTGTAGGTCTCACGCAAAGGGACCTGCTGTGTTGAGACAGGAATATGCTGAAATGAAACAATCTAATATCAAGATACAAATATCCATCTTCAAAATTTGATACACAAACCAGGTTTAACAGACAAAAAAGTTTCAGATAACAACTCCTTAAGAAAATTGCTAGACACACCTATTTAGGGAAACTTTCTTATTAAGAAGTTTTGAGCCCTGTCACATCATACAAGTGATAGACTTTTACAGGAATACCAGGAGTCACTAATGCAATTAATTTTATCAACAAACTTTCTCATTGAATATGAAATCAGACTTGCAGGCAAATTTATTTTTAGCAAGCCATAAAAATATTAAAGCAGTGATTAGATTCCTTTCTCATTTTTTTTGTAAGCTGCAATCTTTCCTAACTATTCAGTGAAGGACTAGTGTCAGGCTGGTCACAGCATAATCACCACATAGTCATGCTGCTACAGCAAGTTTTTCTTTCACTGGCCACATTTCTATTCCACTGCTTGTCATTTCAACCCAATTAACTTTTGACTCACTGGTCAAATCCAGCTGTATCTAACAATAGGTGTCCCTTAGTCCTAAATCAGTCAGTCCTTCCCAGTTTCATGAAAGCGCTCATTCAGAAGGGTGAGGAAGATACTGTGAGTGCCCTTACTGAAGAGCAAATACCCACATAAGGTCAACCAAAAAACCCCACAAACGAATGAAGCTGTGAATGACTGGAATACAAAAAAGTTTCAGACAGAGAACACATCCCCTATACGACCCCTGAAAATCCAAACATACCCACATAAGGTCAACCAAAAAACCCCACAAATGAATGAAGCTGTGAATGACTGGAATACATAAAAGTTTCAGACAGAGAACACATCCCCTATGCGACCCCTCAAAATCCAAACATGAAACATGAAGTCACTAGAAATCAGCCTTTATTAGGTCTGCTGCTCACAGAACTACTCTCAGACCAGAAGACTACGACCTCTTCTCCAGTTTCCTCACTTTTTTCTAAACCGGTTTTCTTAACATTAACAGCACTGTACTAGTAACTGCAAAGTATTGCATCATTTTGCTAAGATACAACTACACAATCCTGTATTTTTCCAGCTACACAACTGATATTTATGGAAACGTTCTGCTTTCTCTGCATCATTAATGTATTGATAAAGTTATGTGTTGGGTTTGTGTGTGGGGGGGCTGTTTTTGGTAGTGTGGGAAGGGGCTACAGTGATGGCCCCTGTTAGAAGCTTCGCAAAGCTCCCCTGGCTCCAAGGCAGACCTGCCTCCAGTCCAGGCTGAGCTAATCAGCAAGAGAAAATGCCTCTTCAAATCCATATATGTGAGGGGAAGGACTGTCTTAAAAAGAGAAGGTGGAGAGAACCTGGAGGAGAGGCCATTGACCTGAACAAAAGACAATCATCGGCCTAAACAAAGAGAGAGTTTCATTCTCAGGAGGAGGAGGAGGACAGAGAATGTCAGACATCCTCCCCTGGCTCCAAGGCAGACCTGCCTCCAGTCCAGGCTGAGCTAATCAGCAAGAGAAAATGCCTCTTCAAATCCATATATGTGAGGGGAAGGACTGTCTTAAAAAGAGAAGGTGGAGAGAACCTGGAGGAGAGGCCATTGACCTGAACAAAAGACAATCATCGGCCTAAACAAAGAGAGAGTTTCATTCTCAGGAGGAGGAGGAGGACAGAGAATGTCAGACATCCAATTCAACTGCATGGAGTAGGAGAAGGTAAATGAGGTCCCCTGCAGCCCATGAAGGTTCAATGGTGGAGCAGATACCCATGTGTAGGCCATGGAAGACTCCACTTTGGAGCAGAAAGCTGATCCCAAGGGCAAGTGTGATGGAATTGAGACCCCAGAGATGCTCAAAGCCAAAGCCAGAGTGGACACCCAGAGTCGGGGGGGAGGAGGCGCGCTGGACCGGAGGCTCATCTGCAGCGCATGGATGTCCTCATGCCAGAGCCAGGAGTTCTGCCCGAAGAGGTGAATGACTCCACAGGAAGACCACATTGGAACACTTTGCTCCTGGGCTTTTGCAGCCCACGCGAGGGACTTAAATGCCGGGAAGAGCAGCAATGGTGAACCGACTGTAACCCCTGTTCCCTGTCCCCTGTGCTTCTGGGGGGGAGAAGGTGGAGAAATCGGAGGCCGGGAAGAAGGAAGGGGTGAGGGGAAGTTGTCATAAGATGTGGTTGTTATGTCTCACTGTGCTACTCAGATGACTGGTAACAAATTAAATTGGTTTTCCTTCCCCAAGTTGAGTCTGTTTTGCCCGTGACCATAACTGGTGAGTGTCCATCCCTGTCCTTCATCCTAATCCCGTGCCCCCTTTGTTGTGATTCCCTTCCCATCTCAGTGGGTGGGGGGAGCTGAGGGCAGGAACACATGTTCCTACCTGTGGGTGAAACCATCACAATTTATCATCTCCAGGGATCGAAGTCTGTATCTTTTTTAGGATTCCTTTTATTTATAATGTTCCTTGAACTCATTTGTATTATCACTGCATTGCTGTGATATTTCATTCACAACTATTCAATTAAATATGGAATTTTTGTTTTATAAATGTAATTGCTATTAATTTGTCTTATTTTTTCTTTTAAAAATCTCTCATGACAATGAAGTTTTGTTATGTTATTCCTTGACATTAGGATACTTTAAACCTTCCAAAACATCAGGAATATATATAAGTATATATCCTTTCTTACTGAAACCTTCTCATATTTGCACATAAGGAATGTATTCCGGCTGTTGTCACTGGTCTTGTAGAAGTCCATTCTGTGGATGAATGTACCTTTATCCTTCATACAGGTAATTTCTGAACAGGTTTATGTCATATGGCATGGTACAGAGCAAATGAGACATTCATTTTTAAACATCTTCACAGATGGAGATCAAAACTCTCATCAGTCACACCAAAAGTTGTTAAAAGGTAAGAGAGAGAACTTTGTTAATTAATAATTGTCTCTTTGGTTATAGGAGAAAAATATTAAGAATGGCTGGGCTGTTTTTATAATTTTCTGTTTTCTGAGAGGAAGGGTTTATTGAGTGACTCAAAAATTATGTTTTGGTCACCATAGTTATAAATTCTACAAAATAATTTAATAGTGAAGTGACAGCATTTCATTTAAAGCTATTCAGAGCAATAAAATCTAAAGGTTACTGCAAAGAACTGCTGATAGATCTCATTACACTCAAGTATTTGAAATAAAACTGGAAGGAAAAAAATTGAGTGCTGATAAATGCAAAATAATGCACATGAAAATTATTAAACTTAAGTATTGATAGACACTAAAATACTGAAAGCAAATAGCTCTACATTAGTTATTATCATTAAAGAAAGATGCCCTGGATTTTCTACAAATGCCACTTGGAAAACATCAGATCAGTGCAAGCAAGAAGAATAGTATATAGTACTAGAAAAAAACCTGACACTAAACCATAAAATAACCGAAGGTCCATTTCATTAGTGTACTGCTTCCTGACTGCTGAGATGAGGCTACTGTGTGCCATCCTGGCCATCCTATCCCCACACCCCCCAAAAAAAAAATAGAGAGAGAGAGGCTAAGGAAGACACAGAAAGATGTGGAAAGGACAGTCATAGGTATGTCACAGGGATAATCAGAGCTAGCTCCACTGCTGTACAAGAAAAGATGGGGGCTTAGGAAAGAAACAAAGCCAGGGCAATGTAAGAGTGAGGACTGCTGTAAAATTATCCACTGCTTTTAAACATGCATGGAGATGGTTAAAAATCATTGTCATAAATTGTTAAGCAGCTGCTTTAGAACAAACCAGGGGAAATGGGCTTTTGCGGTTTTGATTTTTGATTTTTTTTTTTTCTACACACACTGCACAATTGAACCGTCAAACTCATTGCCACCTGATATTTTTCTGAGGCCAAAAACTTAACTAAGGTTCAAACAAAGCATTTGATAAGCTCAGGGAAGAGAAGAAAAAACTACCACAGGGTATAAGGCAATTTGAGTTGGGTACAGCCTTGAAAAGATTCAATTTTTGACTGCTGGAAGCTGAAAGAACACAACATAGGAAAGATTATGATGTACTTGTGCTTTTTCTTTTATACTTTCCTAAGTGAGCATAACTCGGCATCCTCAGAAGTGGCTACACTGACCTTTGCTACGTTTAAAAAAAAAAAAAAAACACCTCAAAAATGCCACCAAAACCTTCTCTCTTCCCCTATTTTACAAACAGACATAGAAACAAAAACCCAAAACAAACCCAAAACTCCAACACACTGCTCGGGTATTATTTGAAATATGCCTTTCTATTTGAATTAAAGCAGGAAAATATTTTTTTTTAATTTAAGCCTACCTCCACAAATGAATTAAACCTCAAAAATCCCATTGTCATTTTGCTGAATTAAGTGAAACAGAGATAAAGTAACCTGGCTAAGATACAAACCAATTCCTTGAAAGAGCCAAAAAAATAACATCTCCTTGCTTTCAGTCTTACGCTGATAACCCCAATATTGTCCTTTTCTTTCCTCATATTGATGGCTGTAAATAAAAAAAGTGACTAGTATATATGATGGAAACACATAACAACACTTGCACATTTTTCTTCATCATTACAAAGTAATTCTTTGCATGAAAATGAATTCTTTTAGATACACTTCTCATGTCTATTTTTATGTAGAATGACATGGAATTTTGTCTTCAGACCATGAAGTTGCAGCTTCTTCCCTGGGTCAAATACCCAACCTTTACTGATGAGATGATTGGCCAAATATGTACTCACAAACACAGCTCTTAAATGAAATGCCAGATGTTTAGGAGGGTCTAGTAGTCGCTTGGAGGCCAAGGGGTTTGTACAGTCTAATGTGCAATACCACAGCCAACTTCTTGCTACATACTACAGACCTGCTATTAAGAAACCAGAAGCAATACTTTAGGATTCAAATTTCTCTGCATGAATTTTATCACCTACACACAAATAATTGCTTCTGATCTGCCACTGGTGAAAAACCTAGACCCTAGCAAGAGCAAGCAGCAAAACAAGCTTTGACACTCTCCTGCACGACATCCTTGTCTTTAAGTTGGAGACACATGGGTTGGACAGATGGAGTACTTGGTAGTAAGGAACTGGCTGGATGTTTGCACGTAAAGAGTTGTGGTCAATGGCTGGATGTTCAAGTGGAGACCAGTGACAAGTGGTGTCCCTCAGGGGTCAATATTGGGACTGGAACTATTTAACACCCTTGTCTGACACATGGACAGAGGGATTGAGTGCACCCTCAGAAAGTTTGCTAACACCAAGCTGTGTGGTGCGGTCGACACGCTGGAGGGACGGGATACCATCCAGAGGAACCTCGATAGGCTTGAGCGGTGGGCCTGTGCTAACCTCATGAAGTTCAACAAGGACAAATGCAAGGTCCTTGAAACAGCTGGGAAGCTAAGCCTTGGTAGGTCTGGCATGCCAACAGGCGACCCACTTGTCATGAAACAAATTAAAGACACTTGAGGAACTATGTGCTCTTTGCGTTGCTATCCATTTTATAGCTTGACAGCAGAAAGAACCAGTAGTCTATAATGTATATTAGTAAGTACATAAAAATTCAGTCAATTCAGAAATACTGGGGTTTAATTTTAAATTAAAAAGGTCAATTTAGTGTACACCTCCACCCCGAAACCTTCACTTTGAGGGATAACTTTAGGGTTATTTTAATCAAACTTAAAATGAGCCTTTGGGTAACCTGGTCTAGTAGAAGATGCCCCTGCTCATGGCAGGGGCATTGGAATTAGATGATCTGTAAGGTCCCTTCCAATCCAAACCCTTCTATGATTCTGTGATTTAAACTACACAAGTGCTGCTGTTTAATTGGCCAATATTGCAGTAAAGAAAAACTCGAGTCTTTAAAAAATTAAGAACCACTGTCCACAAGTTATGATAACTCTCTTGAATACACTTGGTTTGGAACATATTTATAATAATTTGATTTCATAAGTAATGTTTTGGGAAAAAAGCTGTGAACAGGTAAAGTGCTATGACATTTTAGGTTTTTGACAGAATCTCTGATATTTTTTTCCTTGATTATCAAAACCTGTGTGTGCAATTGCCAGAGATGTTGCACACTGGGAAAAACAGAACCCAGCACAACTGAAATAGATGCTCAAATAATTTCCTTATCAGAGTTTTTAAATAATTACTGTGGTAATTATTTATTCCTGCAAGTATCTTTGCAAAATGGGCAAATATGTATTATTTACTTCGACAGGTATAAAAGATGTCTCTTTCAGAGATGGACCTAAGCTGCTGCTCATCACCATAGTAAAAGGAAATATTTTGCCTGTTGAGGTTCCTTGGAAAAGGACAAAAAGACTGAAATCTTCCCCAATAACACAGCCTATTTAGAAACAAAAGTAAGATTACAAAACCATGGAGTGTGAAATGGTATGTAAATAGAGATTTCATATTCTACTGCAGCACAGAAGAAATTCAGATGGCTAATAAAAAACTGTGCAAAATAAATGTGATATGCCTACACATACATATTATAAAGCAGTAAAAATTGTGTTTTGACAAAAAATTGCTACTGTGTGCTGCATATACTACAATATAGCCAGTACAACATGGCCTAACAGATCATTAGCAACTTTGGTCTGTAGTACACATGAGTTGCTATATATATGTAGTAAATGTATGTTTGAATTAAAACAATTTATTTTTGCTCAGTTTGCTTCCCAGGCTTGACCAGGCTTGGC
>NW_010300242.1:3851-5623 GCF_000700745.2 Antrostomus carolinensis | reverse complement strand
ACCCAAAATCGGGGAAATGGACCCAAAATCTTGAGAACTCAACCCAAAAATTGGGATAACTCCTGTTTCTTACCTTCCGCCCCTCCTGCCTCCGTCCTTCCTCCTCCTCCTCCTGCGCCGCGGGGCCGCCCCTCCCCGTAGCTACGACACAAAAACCACCCCAAAAACCATCAAAATGAGGGAAAACACCCCCGAAATGATCAAAATGAGGGAAAACAACCCCAAAATGAGCCTTTTTCAGCCCAATTCTCTCACCTTCCATCTCAGCAGCCTCCCGGGCCTCTCGCTCCAGCCGCTGCTGCAGCAGCTCCTGCTGCTTCTCCAGGTACTGCTTGATGAAGCTGTTTTGACTCATTTCTTCCCCAATCTGACCCAAAAATACACAAAATTGAGGTTTTTTTTGGGAAAATTTAAGTTTTTTGGGGAAAATTTAAGTTTTTTGGGGAAATTGGAAGGGTTTTGGGGTGATTTAAGGAGGGTTTTGTACCTGGGAATTAGGTTGGAAGGTGGCGTGGGGGGTGGAGTGTTTCTGGAGGTTTTCCAGCATCAGAGCCTGTAAAAAGACATAAAAAAAGGGAATTAAAGATGAAATTTAGCAATTTTCAACTCAAAATTGAGTAGAAATGGGTTTCCTGGAAGATCTCCCGCTCAAAAATGTGAGTTTTGCCTCAAATCTCTCTTCAAACTCACCAAAAATACGAGTTTTGCCTCAAAACTGCCCTCAAACTTGCTCATAAATGTGAGTTTTGCCTCAAATCTTCCCTCAAACTCACAAAAAAGATGATTTTTACCTCAAATCTCCCCTCAAACTTGCTCATAAACGTGAGTTTTATCTCAAATCTCCCATTAAACTCACCAAAAAGACCATTTTTCCCTCAAATCTTCCATTCTCTCACCTTCCATCTCAGCAGCCTCCCGGGCCTCTCGCTCCAGCCGCTGCTGCAGCAGCTCCTGCTGCTTCTCCAGGTACTGCTTGATGAAGCTGTTTTGACTCATTTCTTCCCCAATCTGACCCAAAAATACACAAAATTGAGGTTTTTTTTGGGAAAATTTAAGTTTTTTGGGGAAAATTTAAGTTTTTTGGGGAAATTGGAAGGGTTTTGGGGTGATTTAAGGAGGGTTTTGTACCTGGGAATTAGGTTGGAAGGTGGCGTGGGGGGTGGAGTGTTTCTGGAGGTTTTCCAGCATCAGAGCCTGTAAAAAGACATAAAAAAAGGGAATTAAAGATGAAATTTAGCAATTTTCAACTCAAAATTGAGTAGAAATGGGTTTCCTGGAAGATCTCCCGCTCAAAAATGTGAGTTTTGCCTCAAATCTCTCTTCAAACTCACCAAAAATACGAGTTTTGCCTCAAAACTGCCCTCAAACTTGCTCATAAATGTGAGTTTTGCCTCAAATCTTCCCTCAAACTCACAAAAAAGATGATTTTTACCTCAAATCTCCCCTCAAACTTGTTCATAAACGTGAGTTTTATCTCAAATCTCCCATTAAACTCACCAAAAAGACCATTTTTCCCTCAAATCTTCCCTCAAACTCACCAATAAACACGAGTTTTACCTCAAATCTCCCCCCAAACTCGCCAAAAAGATGATTTTTCCCTCAAATCTCCCCTCACACTTGCCAAAAACATGATTTTTACCTTAAATCTCCCGAAAAACTCGCAAAAAATGTGAGTTTTCCCTCAAATTTCCCCTCAAACTTGCTCATAAATGTGAGTTTTCCCTCAAATCTCCCATTAAACTCACCAAAAATACAATTTTTCCCTCAAATCT
>NW_010300242.1:455-3751 GCF_000700745.2 Antrostomus carolinensis | reverse complement strand
CAATAAACACGAGTTTTCCCTCAAATCTCCCCTCACACTCGCCAAAAACATGATTTTTACCTTAAATCTTCCTTCAAACTTGCTCATAAATGTGAATTTTATCTCAAATCTCCCCTCACACTCGCCAAAACCATGATTTTTACCTTAAATCTTCCTTCAAACTTGCTCATAAATGTGAGTTTTGCCTCAAATTTCCCATTAAACTCACCTAAAATACCATTTTTCCCTCAAATCTCCCCTCAAACTCCCCAAAAACATGATTTTTCCCTCAATTCTCCCCTCAAACTTGCTCATAAATGTGAGTTTTGCCTCAAATTTCCCATTAAACTCACCTAAAATACCATTTTTCCCTCAAATCTCCCCTCAAACTCCCCAAAAACATGATTTTTCCCTCAATTCTCCCCTCAAACTTGCTCATAAATGTGAGTTTTGCCTCAAATTTCCCATTAAACTCACCTAAAATACCATTTTTCCCTCAAATCTCCCCTCAAACTCACCAAAAATAAGGGTTTCACCTCAAATCTCCCCTCAAACTCACCAATAAACATGAATTTTCCCTCAAATATTGCCTCAAATTTCCCATTAAACTCACCAAAAATACCATTTTTCCCTAAAATCTCCCCTCAAACTCACCAATAAACATGATTTTTCCCTCAAATCTCCCATTAAACTTGCTAATAAATGTGAATTTTATCTCAAATCTCCCCTCAAACTCACCAAAAATACATTTTTTCCCTCAAATCTCCCCCAAAACTCGCCAAAAATACAGGTTTTACCTCAAATCTCCCTTCAAACTCACCAAAAAGATTATTATTCCCTCAAATTTCCCTTCAAACTCCCCAAAAAGATGAGTTTTACCTGAAATCTCCCCTCAAACTTGCTAATAATTGTGAGTTTTATCTCAAATTTCCCTTTAAACTCACCAAAAATATCATTTTTCCCTCAAATCTCCCCTCAAACTCACAAAAAAATATGAGTTTCCCCTCAAATCTCCCACTAAACTCAACAAAAATATGATTTTTACCTCACATCTCCCCCCAAACTCACCAAAAATACAGGTTTTCCCTCAAATCTCCCTTCAAACTCACCAAAAATATGAGTTTTGCTTCAAATATCCCATTAAACTCCCCAAAAAGATGAGTTTTCCCTCAAATCTCTCCTCAAACTTGCTAATAATTGTGAGTTTTCCCTCAAATCTCCCATTAAACTCACCAAAAAGATGATTTTTACCTCAAATCTCCCCCCAAACTCCCCCAAAATATGAGTTTCCCCTCAAGTCTCCCCTCAAACTCACCAAAAATACGGGTTTCACCTCAAATCTTCCCTCAAACTCCCCAAAAATACAACTTTTACCTCAAATCTCCCCTCAAACTCGCCAAAAACATGATTTTTACCTCAAAACCCCTCACAAACTCCCCAAAACTGTGTCTTTTACCTCAAATTCACCCTCAAACCGCTGTTTTTACCTCAATTCCCCTCACAAAATAGCCAAAAATATGATTTTTACCTCAAAATCCCTCACAAAATCACCAAAACTACGAGTTTTACCTCAAATCTCCCCTCATCCTGCCAAAAATATGATTTTTATCACTAATCTCCCCTCAAACTCGCCAAAAATACGATTTTTACTTCAAATCCCCCCTCAAACTCCTCCAAAACCACATTTTTTACCTCAATTCTCCGAAAAAAATAAACTTTTACCTCAAAACCCCCTTCAAACTTCCCCAAACTGCAGCTTTTACCTCAAACTCACCCTCAAACTCGCCCAAACCATGATTTTTACCTCAAATCCCCTCACAAACTCCCCAAAAACATCATTTTTCCCTCAAATCCCCTCACAAACTCCCCAAAAACATCATTTTTCCCCCAAATCCCCTCACAAAATCCCAAAACCCAAGATTTTTCGCTCAAATCCCCTCACAAACTCACAAAAAATACCATTTTTCCCTCAAATCCCCTCACAAATTTGGCAAAAAACATAATTTTTACCTCACAATCCCTCACAAATTCACCAAAAACATCATTTTTCCCTCAAATCCCCTCACAAATTCACCAAAAACATGATTTTTACCTCAAATCCCCTCACAAACTCACCAAAAACATCATTTTTCCCCTCAAATTCCCTCACAAAATCCCCAAAAATATCATTTTTCCCTCAAATCCCCCCCAAAACACCCTCAAAATGGGACTTTAACCTCAAAACCCCTCACAAACTCCCCAAAAAACCAATATTTTTACCTCAAAACCTCTCACAAACTCCTAAAAAAAAGTATTTTCACCTCAAAACCCCTCACAAAATCCCAAAACCCAAGATTTTTACCTCAAAACCCCTCACAAACGCCAAAAAAAGCTATTTTAACCTCGAAACCCCTCACAAACTCCCCAAAAACACGATTTTTACCCCCAAACCCTCTCAAACTCACCAAAAACATGACTTTGACCTCAAATCTTCTCCAATCCCCTCAGAAACCCCCCAAAACTGTCACTTTTACCTCAAACCCCCTCACAAACTCACAAAAACATCTATTTTCAGCTCAAACCCCCTCACAAACTCTTCAAAAACTCGATTTTTGCCTCAAATCCCCTCACAAACACCCCCAAACCAACATTTTTACCTCAAATCCCCTCAAACTCCCCAAAAACCAAGATTTTTCCCTCAAAAGGCCTCAAACTCCCCCAAAACCTGCACTTTTACCTCAAATCCCCTCACAAACTCACCAAAAACAGCGATTTTTACCTCAAACCCCCCTCAAACTCTCAAAAAAAGCGATTTTTACCTCAAACTCCCCAAAAAAGCAATTTTTACCTCAAATTCCCCCTCAAACTCCTCAAAACCTGCGCTTTTACCTCAAATCTCCTCACAAACTGGCCAAAAACATGATTTTTCCCTCAAATCCCCTCACAAACTCCCCAAAAACTTTTATCTCAATTCCCCTCAGAAACTCACCGAAAACACGGTTTTTACCTCAAAACCACTCACAAATTCCACAAAAAAGAGATTTTTACCTCAAAACTCCCTCAAACTCCCCAAAACCTGTGTTTTTACCTCAAATCTCCTCAAATCCCCTCACAAACTCCCCAAAAACATCATTTTTCCCCCAAATCCCCTCACAAAATCCCAAAACCCAAGATTTTTACCTCAAAACCCCTCACAAACGCCAAAAAAAGCTATTTTAACCTCGAAACCCCTCACAAACTCCCCAAAAACACGATTTTTACCCCCAAACCCTCTCAAACTCACCAAAAACATGACTTTGACCTCAAATCTTCTCCAATCCCCTCAGAAACCCCCCAAA
>NW_010300242.1:0-267 GCF_000700745.2 Antrostomus carolinensis | reverse complement strand
AAAGCCCCCTCCAAACTCCCCAAACCTGCACTTTTACATAAAATCTTTCCAAATCCCCTCATAAAATCCCCAAACCCGCAATTTTTACCTCAAAACCCCCCTCAAACTCCCCCAAAACTCACTTTTACCTCAAATCCCCTCACAAACTCACCAAAAACATCATTTTTACCTCAAAACCCCCCTCAAACTCCCCAAAAACGTTATTTTTCCCTCAAAACCCCTCACCAACTTCCCAAAACCTGCACTTTTCCCTCAATTCCCCTCACA
>NW_010300241.1:11135-11778 GCF_000700745.2 Antrostomus carolinensis | reverse complement strand
AGCTACGTCCTCCATTCACATCGAAGAACCATCCTCGTCTTGCAAAACTGAATGCAGATACGAGTGAGGGCTTGTCAGGGCACCCAGCTGTAGCAAACATCAACAGAAAGAAGAAACTAGGGACCCAGTGTGTCTTGTTAAAGCAATACAGTTGAGAGAAACTTCATAGCCTAGCTCACCTTACCAGAGGTTTTAAAAGTACAACACATAAATAACCGAAGACTCGAGATTCTTCTGCTACGAAACACGGAGGCTATTTTAAGAATCTGACAGCTCCTGGGGAAAACAAATGCTGGCAAGGGGAGAAAAGACTATCCTTGCTTGGCATCAAGCAGCGCTTCATTTATTACAGATTTATATAAATCACTGGCATTTGACCAATACCGAGCTTCTAGATTATCTCCAGCCAACAAAAAGTACTTTAGTCCCTGCTAGTTAAAAATATTCCACTTTTTGTCCTCAGCTTGCTAGGAACGGTTATTTTTAGTAAGAGCCCAATCAACCTTATCAAAACCAAGCGTCAAAAATAGACCGGAGAAACACTGGAAGCAAATCTCTATTTTTAGCTGCTCTGTCTATCCCTGCCGTTGCCCACAAATCCTGACTGCACAGACCATGCACGAGTGCTTAGTTATTCTAGGCA
>NW_010300241.1:7137-10994 GCF_000700745.2 Antrostomus carolinensis | reverse complement strand
GAGGGAGGGATGGAGGGGGGGAGGGGGGAAGAATATGGGATGACAGAGAGTTTGCATCAGTATTCCTCTTGGGGATCTATTACATGGAAAGAAAAATTGCTATTTCAATTCCCTTTTGTTGCTAAAAATAGAAGCCCCAATTGATTCAAGCAAACAGGGGCACCGGCTTTAGCAATGCCAAATTTAGAAAGCACTGAAGTCCCAAAGAGCAAACGCTAACGCAGTCTAACACATGCCAGCTCATATTTAACAAAGAACAAAGAAGATAAGCACGCCCGCTGCAAGTTAATAAGACAGCAGTAACTCCCTGCATTTTTATTAAAGAAAAACCAGAAAAACTCAAGGTAAAAAAAAAAATAAGACCAACTTCACTTCTATTCTCAATGTAACTTGAGGAAGCCTCATCAGAAAGATCATCTGTACCCAAGTTGAAATCCTAGAAATTCTGTATTTTTTTTTCTTTTCTTTTTTTCCCCGCCCCCCCCCCTCATCTAAAGGGTTTTTTTCTGCACAAAAGAGCTAACACCTAATGGTCAGGTTTTGAAAAGACAGGCTAGAGAAAAAGGTTCAATTCCCAGAACCAAACACTTACTTGGTAACAGCTTGTGTCTAGGAGCTAGGATTGTGGGTAGAAAAATATTCTATAAATATCCCAGCCCTGACAAGTTCCCATTTCATCCAGAAGTACAGCAAAGAAAGGGTTTTGGGCAGTGCACTCTCAAGATTTCTTTAGACTTGAGAGCTAGGAGCAATCTAGAAATTCCAAAAAGAAAACCATATGGAAGAGTTCATGAAAGTCATGGGCAACTCTTATGCAACACCAGTTCCAGTTGGCTCCATGTGGGCTCTCCCAGTTCCAGGGTGGATGCCTTTTACCTGCTCACACTCTGATCTTTGCCATGAGGTATCTTTCTCCCATTAGTCATGGGCTGCTCTGTTATGGATATGGGAGTCTGGGAAGAGAGGGGGGACTTTGTCGTCCTGTCTCCTGCTTTGAAAAGCCTCATCCTGTCACAAATTTAATCACAAATTTAACAACTTTGCTGCTTTTCAAGGTTTTTGATCCAGAAAGTGTCAGGTGAATCCAAGAGCACCCTGAACTTGACTTCTGCAATAGTGGGGAAATCACAGAATCCCAGGATTGCCTGGATTGGAAAAGACCTTTAAGATCATCAAGTCCAACCATGAACCCAACACTGACAAGTCCCCGACTAACCCATGTCCCTCAGCACTGTGTCTACACGACTCTTCAATCCCTCCAGGGATGGGGACTCCACCACTGCCCTGGGCAACCCCTTCCAATGCCTCAGAACCCTTTCAGCAAAGAAAGTTACTGCACAGGATTCATATTCAGCAAAAACAAGGTCTCATTTGTTCATCACAACCAGGCCAAGAAAGCACGTGCACAGGAGTCATTCAAATTACCATTCCTGGTTCTTCCAGCCTCTAGGAAAGGGTGAATGCAACAGGAAAATTCTGGAGATCAAATAGCTCTGGATTGGCACTATCTGAAGGCTTTTAGTGTGTTTGCCACTGGAAACACATATAGATAAATTGCTTTTCCGAGAAGAAACTAAGCAGCCAGTAGAAGGACCTCTGGGTTTAGAGCCTGAAAAGCTGAAAGAAGGTTCTACACAAGAAGTCACTAGAAGAAATTTGAGACTTTTTTTTTTTCTCTTATTATTTGTAACAGGCAGAAAAATAAATTCAAGTCAGTGACACAGCAACAAAAACCCAACACCTGCAAACAGGACAGGATAACAAGTGATCTTGGTAAGCTATGGGCATATTCATTTCAAGTCAAAGCTATGCAAGGTGTCAGAATAATCATGAGCATAGGAGAAAAAAAAAGGTGGAGATTGGGATAAAATGCAACACTAGATTCATTTTTAATCAAAAGGTAAACTGTGCCAAACTTTTAAAAAGTGTGATCAGTTTGGACAAGAATAATGCTCCAGACCTACAAGACAAAAGAAAATAATTTTATATGATGACCATAAGAAACGATGACTGTGAAGGTGACTGCGACCAAAGACTCTTAGAATATCATCAGGAGCTACCTGGGGAGGCATCTGCTATGGTTCAGATTTAAAAACAAAAACAAACAAAAAAAAAAGAAACTTTATCAGAATAAAACCAAATTACTAGTTATAGTTGTCAGGGACTGATCTCAGCACAAATCTGGTTCAGCACTGTCACTAGTGAGCACCACACAAAGCAGGGAACACTTTAGGAACTTCACAGACAACCTAGCTACTGAAAAGGATCACAGCATCACACCACAAAGAATTAGATGGTTTTCTAGACCAGAGTAAAAAAACCCCACAATATTACCAGATATTATGTGGTGACACAGTGGTACCAGATGTCAAGATGTACATTTAAGACTCTGCTTAGAGTTGAGGTGACCATTGTAAGCAATGGAAGGAAGGTACCTGGGGTGCATATAAAATGGACTATAAACTGCCATCCTGATGCAGCTATAAAGATAACTTACATAGAATCATTGAATGGTTTGGGTTGGAAGGGACCTTAAAGCTCATCCAGTTCCAACCAAGAACTACTTGAGAGCGTCCAGGGGAGGGCTGTGAAGGTGATGAGGGGACTGGAGCATCTCTCTGATGAGGAAAGGCTGAGAGAGCTGAGACTCTTCAGCCTGGTGAAGAGCAGACTGAGAGGGGATCTCACCAATGCTGATCAATATATAAAGGGTGTCAGGAGGATGGGGCCAGACTCTTTTCAGTGGTGCCCAGTGACAGGACAAGGGGCAATGGGCACAAACTGGAAGACCAAAAGTTCCAGACAAACTTAAGGAAAAACTTCTTTACTGTGAGGGTGCCAGAGCCCTGGGACAGGCTGCCCAGAGAGGGTGTGGAGTCTCCATCTCTGGAGATGTTCCAAACCCACCTGGATGCTTTCCTGTGCAACCTGCTCTAGATGGACCTGCTTTGGCAGGGGGGTTGGACTGGATGATCTCCTGAGGTCCTTTCCAGCCCCCACTGTTGTGTGACTCTGTGAAAAGCAAGCTCCTATCACTGCTACCGCAAGATCCCCATGTTTGGGTTCAGGGGGAAAGGGATGGGGTCATCAGCAGTACCAACTGCTCTGGTGACAGCAGTCCACGACAAGTTCTCTGCCAACCTAGACGGTCTTTCAAGGATGCGAGAAGCAACTCTTTCTGAAAGCCTCAGGCTTTCCACACATACACAGGGCAGCTGCACTATGGAGGTTCAGAAGTCCAGCACCCTAGAAAGCAGCTCTAACGTGTGGCACTCCTGCCACGAAGAGAAATTTGTGCTACAGATCCACGCTTAGTCAGAGTTACTGCATCAACCATCCTAAAACCGCTTTGCTTGGAGCTCCTTCTGCCATGCATTAGTGTCACGGATGGGAGCGGAAGGACTCAAGGTCACTTAAAGAATCACTGTCAAAAAATATTAGAAAAAAAGTTATTTCAATATGAATTCACAAAAGTGTCACTTAACAGAATTCGATGGCGAGGTTCACTATGTTAGGGCGTGGAAAAAACACACAGAGGAAAATCAAAATAGAATTGGGTTGGAATGATCTACACGTGGATTGGGAGAAATTATTTGTATGGAGATTGGGGGGAAATCACAGAATCACAAAATATTAGGGATTGGAAGGGACCTCGAAAGATCATCCAGTCCAATCCCCCTGCCAGAGCAGGAACTTAAATGAGATCACACAGGAAGGCGTCCAGGCGGGTCTTGAATGTCTCCAGAGGAGACTCCACAACCTCCCTGGGCAGCCTGTTCCAGTGCCAGAAATGATTTGTATGGGGATTAGGTAAAATGATTTACACTTAGATCAGGGGAAATCGAGTCAGAATCAAG
>NW_010300241.1:0-7095 GCF_000700745.2 Antrostomus carolinensis | reverse complement strand
ACCCTCTTCTTGAGTCGTGAGGTTCAGAATGGACAATCAGCAACTTGTTAGAATCGACACAGCAACTTAGTTAAAGACTTAGAGAGTTCCCTAAGGTGTGTCACACACACACACAGATATAGGTGTAAGTATAGACACAGAGGTTAACTTGTTATTAAGATGTTTCTTTTACCATGGATTAGAATAGATTTTTAGGACACAAATGATTCTAGAAATGCTACAGAAATCGAGCTATACTTCACTCTGACCCTTAGTCAGCGTCTATCACCAGATGGTCATTCACCTCATCAGCTTGTGGCAGAGAGTTATTCCTGTCATCTGGCATTAGGATGGTAAAAATCTACTCTAAGTGCATCCCAAATCAGGGGGTGAATACAGGGTAGCAGCCTGTTGTGATCCTGGAGAGCTCTAAAGGGCCTCACTTAAGATCAGTATTTACAGGGTCACAAGATGATTGACTTTGGTCAGTATTTTTTATTGTGGCCATTGTTCTTGTTAAATACTCTTGGCATCTTTCAGAGCGGGATGTGATCCGTGCAGGAAGGGTCTCAGGTACGTTCCTCAGGGAAGGGGAGCTCCAGGTGTGGTCAGGGAGTGCCCCATCACCCCAACTCACTGTACTTATACCCAGGACAAGAAGGTACCAGGTTGCTTCAAGTCACTACTCCAACAAACAAGATCAGAAAGTGCCCAGCTGTCCCAGCCCCCCGCGCTTGACTGAAACAAGAACAACATCAACTGGTGTTGACAGAACTATATGGTCCATGGCAGGGGCTCTGCACCACCAAAACTAGTTACTTCTCAATATCCCAGACCAGAAAAAGATCTCCTCACTTCTATTTTTAGAATTCAGCTGACCCATATAAATTTATTACAAAGACATCTTCAATAGCCTCTCCAGGAAATAATTTTCTACCTGACAAGTACCCCAAAGCCATCCACGAAAATATTTCTCAATAGCATTGCTACATCAGGGTATTTTGGGGGCGAGGAGAGAGGGCAGCTGAGGCAAACACTCCCAGTCCCTTCGGCTCTATGCACCAGAACAGCTCACCCATTGCAGACAATAAGCAAAGCTGCGTAAGCAGCCCAGTACAGAAGATGAATGAATCGTGTGACGCTCAAGATCTATGAATTGAAAAAGAAAAATAAATAATAATAATAAAAAAAAATCTAATGCATGAATTAAAATCTGCACCCTAGTTCCCCCCCCTCTCTCCCTTTCCCCCCAAAAAAGAAATTTATACAGCAGGGAATAAAAGGAGGAGAGAGAGAGAGATGGAAAAAACATGGTCTGACACATTTATAAAAACTGATGGCCTGTCACCCAGACACTGATGAATATTTTTTTTACAGGATAAAAATGGCAACCTAGAGTCTAAAAATAAAATGCTGTGCTGCAGACCTGTCTGGTTCAGCAACACCACTGGAATACAAACACACTCCCTTCCTGGTACATCTTGACTAAGATTTCACAGCAAGAGAAGAGAATTAAAAAAAAAAAACCCCACTGTAGAATATCTGTTTTCAAGGAAAGGGATTTGGGTTTTGTGAGGGTTTTTTTAAATAAGAATTTAGATTAGCATTATACTTTGCTTGCATTGTATAACTGCAATTTAAAAAAAAAAAACCCCAACAAACCACTCCTAAATTTTAAGTGATTGATGACAACAGCAGACTACCTCATGCTGCACAAAGCATTTTTTTTTCTTCTCTTCCCCAGACAATTACAATATAAGAACATATTCATCAGTGTCTTTAAATTGTAAGTTCAATAAGCTTAAAAAGGTATTTTTAGAATCATGCTGCAGACAGAACTGTGGACACTGCTATTTTCAAACTCAGCCCACCCCCCAGAGACAGAAAATAAAACCTTTTCCTTCATTCTGCCTCCAAATTTCAACTAAAAACCTGCTTAATTGAGAAGCCAAAAATGACTGAACATCATTCAGGAGGAGCACTAATTTCTCGAGCCGATCCACACTGCAGACAGGCTGCCTGATGCAGTAAAGATGCTATTTTTGGCAAGTGATGCAATAGCTGCAAGGGCTCTCCCAGAACCTTTCATTTAAGAGCCCAAGCCACACTAAAACGTGTGACAAGATACCTAATAGCCCTGCATTGTCACCTTCTCTGCACCAGCACCTTCCCCATAAAAGTCACCCTTTTTCAAGTTCTCTTTTCCAAAAAAAAAAAAGTCAGATTTGACACATGAAGAGGAAAAAAAAAGTGTATATTACACCCACCAAATACACCTGCCCTGTTCTGGGTGTGACAAGCAAGTTACACAACACTGTACAGGGATTTTCCTGATTTTTCTCTTGGAATATGAAGCAGTTCGGTTTCCTCACTGAATTTCTGGGAAGACTTTGAAATGCCCACAAAGTTAATAGAATATCTAAACCTTCTCAAAGCTATTTCCGTTCTTGGAGATCTTTTTAAAAGTTCTTGTGTATAACTGAGAACTGTTAAGACACATTTCTGTCAGGTGACTGTTTCAAGAGCTAAAAAATTCTAAAAACCAGAAGAATTCCAGAGATGTTAGGGCTTTTAAAATTATTTTTAAAATAGAATAGGGATTTTTCAGCCCTTTGAACCCTTTAGGTTTTGCAATAGCCACGTGGACCTCCATGTAACAGATTCAAGCTTACTGTTAAGTTTTCCACTGACCCCTTGCAAATTCAAATTCCACTTACCCCCCTCCCCAAAATTAGCAGAGGTATTTCTAAAGTTGGAACTACCCAAGAAACTACTTTTGTTTAACTTTTGATCTCCAAGAGCCTATGGAGGAGGAAGAAGATATGCAAAGTCCATAAAAAAATAAAATAAAATACACATGCTGTTTTGAATGTGTGATCACAGACACAATATATTAATAAATCCATGAGCCCAACCTGCTGTTTGATTTCTTTGTTTAACACGTGCAGGGGACAGACAGAAGCTCTATCCTACTATTTCTGACCATCCATTTATCACTCATGGTCAGCGTTTAGGGCTCAGGAGGAATTCCCCTGCGTGTACCATGTACGTATAACAACTCACATCTGGCTTGGGCTTTGTTGCTTTTATATTTCCAAATCTTTGCCCTCATGATCTATTTACATCCACATCCTGATTATGTTCCAGGTTTCTTTTTCGTTTCTTTTTTTAAGCAGCCATAAAACATGAGCACGAATCAACTCACATCTTCACCGGCCAGTTCGCATCAGCGGCATTAATACCTGTTTCAAGTTTTACACCTCAGCGTAACAGATGAGGAGAGAGCAGGTGTAAAGATGAACCTCTGAGCACAGCAAAAACATTTGCTTTGTTTCAGGAGATTTCCAAGATCTTCTCCACTTCATGAGTTCTCATCATGTCACGTACCACACAAGAAAGATAGAAGTAGAAAAGCTTGACAACTCTTTAGAATGTTTGGAGCTAAAGTTCTGCCTCCCCACCGCCCACACAATGTATTTCCTTCCTCCCCCTCCAACACCAGCGCGGGGAAGCCGATGTAGGTAGAATTTGTAACATCCTCAGGCTATCTGGGGAAAAAGGAATCTGGCTGCAAAGCAGAGAGACTTGGAGAGATTTCATTCAAGAAGCTATATACAGAACGGGGAATTAAACTCTCTTAGAGATCCTGACGGCTCAGAAGTAGAACAGAAATTGAGGCAGGAAGACACCCAGTGATATTTTATTCATTTTGGCTTGAAGCAACATTAAAACAAGCTGTACACTGAGAAGTTCGAATTTGCTCCAGGGACACAGAGGTATGAAAATAAGGATTCTGCAGAACAGCTGAAATGGCAACAAGACTCATGCCCAAACCCTGCAACCTGCTCTGAAGTAGGGAAGGTGAAGTACAGACACTTCCATACCTGAAGCCCCAAAAGAGCAGCATGGGGAGCATCACACAGGGAATTTCACAAGGCCTTCTGAAGGTGGCAGGAGAATGACAACAGCAGAACTCAAGCTCAGGCCCTTGAACGTCTGTACAGCAGGAAGCAAGAGCACAAGCGTGCGTCTGCTTCACTCCTGTGCCACAGGAGCCGTGACAACCTAGGAGACGGGGCCAGTTCCCCTAGGCAGTTCCTGCTGGTTTTACCACGATGAAGGAAGAGCAAAGCAGCAGAGATGTGTCGTGTTAGAAGGGTAACGGAGCTGGGGAAGGGTCTGGAGCACAAGTGCGCTGAGTTCATGGCTGAGGGAACTGGGGGTGTTGACCCCGGAGAACAGGAGGCTGAGGGGAGACCTTCTGGCTCTGTCCAACTCCCTGCAAAGAGGGTGGAGAGAGGTGGGTCTCCATCTCTTCTTCCAAGTAACAAGCGATAGGACAAGAAGAAATGGCCTCAAGTTGTGCCAGGGGAGGTTTAGATTAGATATGATGAAAAATTTCTTCATCGAAAGGGTTCTCAAGCACTGGAACAGGCTGCCCAGGGAAGTGGTGGAGTTACCTTCCCTGGAGGTATTTAGAAGATGGGTAGATGTGGCACTGAGGGACGTGGTTTATTGGGCATGGTGGTGTTGAGTTGACAGCTGGACTTGATGATCCAAGAGGTCTTCTCCAACCTTAATGATTCTATGATTCTACAAAGACATATTAATTGGTGTCATGAGAGCCTGACAGAGCTGCTCCCATTCACCCAGCCCACCGCTGCTCACGTGAGGCTGCAGAACCACGGGACTGCAGGACATTCACAGTTTTAAGTGACCAGGTCAGTCTATCGTATCCTCATTACATCTGTGTGCAACCTGTCTATGGATGAGCACGGACTGAAACAAGTGTGACCACTACAGGTGAAAGTCTCCAGTACTTAAATTAGGCAATAAAATTGAAGGGTTTAGAACACTAATTAGCCTAGATGGCTTCTTAAAGTAGTATATATTAAGTGAGAAGTGATATCTTCTTGTTTAGAGATATTATTGTATCTTCTAGCAAAAGGTTATGCTTCTATTGCCACCAACATTTCAGGTCACCCAAACCTTGAGTTCCCAAGTACAAAAAAAAGGTGAGCTAGACCATTTAAATTGCCTGTTGCTACCCAAGACACAAAACAACATCAAATACAACTCTTCCTCCCTCTTTTTGTTAGTTAGAAATGGAATATCATCTGTGCAATCTTCCTCAAACCAACTGCTCAAGTAGCACTTCTGGGGAGAGAAGAAAACACCCCTCAGGGTGTCCCTTCTTGTAGGTTCAAGCACGACTGCGTGCGCTCCAAGATCCACGAGAAGCTGGGGAGCATGTTTATGCTGTGCTAGGAATGGCTCTAAACCTTTTATAACCTCTCACTCTTAAATCAGACTGTTATTTCTGCTAAAAGCAGAGCCCTCTCAGTCATCTTGGAAATAGCTTCTCGTGCATTGTCAGAGACAAAGATGGCTTGAAGAGTATATTTAGTAGGTAATGTGCTGTTAAAAAGATGCAAAGACAAGCAAAGGTAAAAGCTGATGTAGCCGGCGAGTCCTTATTCAACTGCCAAGATTTATATAAAGGCAACTCTTAAAAATGTAGAGAAGTAGCAGAAAAACAATTTAAATTTCTAAAGTCTTTGGAAGTTCATAGAACCATAAAATGGTTTGGGTTGGAAGGGACCTTAAAGCTCATCCAGTTCCAACCCCCTTGCCAGCAGCAGGGACACCTTCCACTAGACCAGGTTGCTCAAAGCCTCATCCAACCTGGCCACAAACACTCCCAGGGAGGGGGCATCCACAACTTCCTTGGGCAACCTGTTCCAGTGTCTCACCACCCTCACAGTGAAGAACTTCTCCCTAATATCTCATCTAAACCTCCCCTCTTTCAGCTTAAACCCATTTCCCCTTGTTTTGTCATTAACTGCCCTTATGAAAAGTCCTTCCTCAAGTTACCTAATTATGATGACGAGCAATTTATGGTTCATACATAAAAAAAAAAAGAAGAAAAAAAAAAAGAAAAAAAAAAAAAAGATAAAGCCTAAAGTTGCTGAAAAGCCATTAAACTTCTCTTCACAAGACACCCTGCCTACAACACACAGGAGATACTCTGCAATATTCTGTTTAAAGCCTGCATTTTACCTTCTAGCCTACGGGAACCGCTCCACAAGCGTAATTTTGTTTAAATTACGAGTCATCCCATTCTCTTGCTTTCGTGCACTGCAGCTCTGAAAGAGAAGCTGAAACAAGCTCAAACCACACCTTTTGGGAAAAAAAAAAAGTCTTTCTTCTCTGCATTTTCAGGTGCTCAGCAGCACCCTCTACCCCACAGAGCTGAGGAAGGAACTGAGAAGAGTTGTCTCTTCAATCGAGCAAAGCCTACCATTCATAAAAAGAGAGTCGCTCCGAGCCGAAAGCCAACGATGCAGCGCTAGAAACCAGGCAAAAATGAATATTCTCTACTTTTTTTTTGTTCTAAAATGAGAATATTTGGTAATTATTGTTCCGCAGAGGTCCCTTCCATCCCACACTCTTAATTACATTTACTTTAATTGAAGATTTCTGCCCATCAGGGAAGGGGGGAGAAGGGGGGGGGGGTTGATGATGTTAACACACCCAAGTTAATCAATTTAGAAGGTTACGGTTGTCTCATGAGAAATGATAAATTACCATCAAGTATTTGGGGGACTCTTAACATTAAAGCAATTTAGAAATCCTTGACTGTTTTATCTGTACTGGAACCGTTTTATCCATCCCAGCATGTTTTTATCCATCCCAGCATGTTTTTATCCATACCAGTACTGGTCGGCACTGGTTTTTATCCATACCGGCACTGGTTTTATCCATACCGGCACTGGTTTTATCCATACCGGCACTGGTTTTGCAAGAGATGTTTGTGTTGAGGACAGAAGGAAAAGCTGGGGCATTCCCTTCCCGTTACTAAATAAAGCAACGGCCACCGGTTGCTGTCTCTATTTTGCTGGGAATCCTGGAAAACTGACGGTATTTTCCCCGGTTGGAAATTCCGCAGGTTGCCCGGTCACAGCCGGGCTCACACATCAAACCTCCCGAGATGTTTGGGCTGTGGTCGGTTGGATGCCAATGGGGTGGAGGGAGCACCGGTGGGTACGGCGTGGGCCGGGCAGTGTCCCCGTCACGCGAGGCGGGAGGGGACACGGGGACACGGAGACACGCACC
>NW_010300240.1:5335-20474 GCF_000700745.2 Antrostomus carolinensis | reverse complement strand
AAGTCCTTCTTTTCAGAGCTGGTCTCAAGCCGCTTATCGCGCAGTCTGTATTTGTGCTTAGGATTGTCTCAACCCAGGTGCAGGACCTGGCATTTGGCCTCGTTGAACTTCATGAGGTTAGCACAGGCCTACCTCTCAAGCTTGTCAAGGTCTCTCTGGATGGAATCCCTTCCCTCCAGCGTGTCAACCGCACCACTCAGCTTGGTATTGTTGGCAAACTTGCTGAGGGTGCACTCAATCCCACTGTCCATGTCTTCAACAAAGATGTTGAAGAACACCAGTTCCAATACCGACTCTTGAGGGACACCACTCGTCACTGGTTTCCACCCAGACTTTGAGCTGTTGACCACAACTCTTTGAGTGCATCCAGCAAGCCAGTTCCTTATCCACCGAGTGGTCCACCCATCAAACCCACATGGTTCCAGTTTAGAGATAAGGATGTAATGTGGGACACTGTCAAACATCTTGCACAGGTCCAGGTAGATGACATCAGTTGCTTTAGCCTTATCCATCACTGTTGTAATCCTGTTATAAAAGGCCACCAGATTGGTCAGGCATGATTTGCCCTTGGAGAAGCCATGCTGGTTGTCACCAATCATCTTCTCATTCTCCATGTGCCTTAGCATAGTTTCTAGGAGTATCTGCTCCATGATCTGCTCCATTATATTCCCTTGACTTGAAGGGAAACGGCAATGGAAGACACTCTTCATAATTTTGCCTTTCCACCTTTTAGCTGTACATAAATATTTCTCTAGAGGCAGTGAGTCAGACCTTTAATATTAATATTGTTCCTTTTTCTTTTTTTTCTCCCCCTCCCCCCCTCACCCCTTAAAATCTTCCTATTGTACAGTTTTGTGAAGTGAGTAACACCTATAACATAAAGCGGCTTTAAAAATACACGATTTTTTTTTATCATCTTCAGCACAGCACTTAGACTACAGAGATGTAAAAACTCTTTGTTTTATTAAAACAGCTTCAGGTTTGTTTATTGCTTGTTGTTTGTTGTGTTTTGTTTTTTTTTTTCTTTATTTCTTAGGGCACAGATTTGATGCCCTTTAGCGACAGACCACTTGGTTTAATACTTTAGAAAGTTACAGAAAGGTTGGATTGGGTACAGATGTTAGTAGAACTTACATATCAACATGACAGGTTTTTTGGCTCTGATATGCATTACAAAAGCTGCTTAATTCTTTCTTTCCGCACCGATTAGTATGATTCTAAAATTATCTGAACCTTTTTCCCCCTGTCAAACAGTATAAAACAGGAAAACCTAATTAAAACTATGAGAGAAGATAGTGATAAACAATGACTTGAGGATTTTATTTATTTATTTATTTCAAATTAAAGCCATTTCTTCTTAAAAGTTTGAGAGGACTGGCATATGCTTACTGTCATGCTAGCAAACTCTGCAGTCTATGAAAGCATGCTGCAGCTACCATATGTTAGAGAGCATATTATAACTGAATATGAAAACTGGTAATTCTGCATTGCTCTGTCCTCCACTTTTTTTCAAACATACAGTGGTGCAGTATACACGACTAGTGCATTTAACTTTCAGCTCTTCTATGAAGGGTTATGAGGTTATGTAGCACGGTCAGATGACAGAACGTGGTAGCTGGAATAATCAATACAAAATTCCGTGGGAGTGCTGGGAGTTTTCTAATGTAATGTTTCTTTGCAGTTTTTCCAGATTTAACAGATAGGAATGTTTTTTGCACATTTAATTAGAACCATCAATACATCACATTGTTTAGCCTATAAATACAACCACCTTCTGATAATTTTTTAACAGAATTAAATTAAATCTTGGGTTTTACAAAGTTGGGTGAGATATAGGCAGCCTGTAATTGCTACAAAATTTACCAGAGAACTGTAAGTTTTAGAAGCAAAGTAAGTGTTGACTTTTGTGCAGCATAATGTGACAGATGTTCTTATGATGCTAGACATGTAACAATCTATCTGTAAGTAACTTGAATAACTGGTGAAGCAAATTATATCTGTCAACACCAGGAAGTTATGAACATGAGGAGGGGCATAGTGTGACTCCTGTGGCTAAGTAGGAGGGAAGATAGTGTATTGTATTGTTCTTTTTTCCTATTTAATGCCCAAAATAGATTTTAAAGAATATACAATGTAGCTATATTAAAAAAAAAAAAAAAATCACTTTTTATGCTGTTTACAAGACAAGTTATGAAGAAAAGCCTAGAAAGAATGAAACTAAAATAATTTATAGAACAAAGCTAACAATTTATCAGTTTTTAATCCCATTCTCATAATTTTTTCAGAACTGAGAGTTAGCAGAGAAGAAAAGAATCCTAGCAATGAACTGTTGAAGCAGCTTAAGATAGAGCAGTTTCTTGACATGGCTGTGCTGGAATTTATGACTCTGTAGCAGCATCTGCAATACGGAAAACAACTGCCTTATTTGGAAGTTAAAGATTATTTATCAGATTGTCTGTGATACAAAGAGAGAAGTCTACACTTTTTTTTAAAAAAAGCCAAGAAGTCAAGATAAGCTTCCTTGAAGGCCTATACAGTAGAGAGACTTCTGCCACAATAGACAAGAACAGAGCAGTTTTAAGCAAAGCAATGTTGTCAGCTGCTCAAAGCAGGTGGGGGAAGAATCAGGTATTGTTGTGTATGGAAGCCTGGATTTTAGGAAAGTGAAAAGCAGCAATAACATTGTGGCAGGAACAAGATTCAGATTTCTTTTTTTTTTTTTTCTCCTTGGTATATCATGAATAAATAAATGAAAGACTGAAAGAAAAAGGAACTAACAAGTCAATGCCTGATTCCCATCACTGTAGGGGTTGTGCCTACTGTTATGTTTGCTTGCATATCATCTTTCTCCTTGATTCTTGTCTAGTTTTGGACTTCAGAAGTAATTTTTTTTTCTTCATATCACAGTAGAATATTTAAATATTTAGAAATAAATCCCTACTTCATATCTTAATACTGAGAGTTATAAATTATCTCTAAATCTTATTCCTAATTTTCACCTGCAATTTTTTTTTTTTGTAGATAAATTTTCAGTGTTTTATTAAAGAATAAAATATTTTGTGGTGATCTATAAAGCTTCCAAATGTACTTATGTTATGGGTTTGTTTTTTTTAGTATGTTACAGTCTTCTTTATCCATTATTTCCAGTACACCTAGCAATAAATAACACTAGTGGCCCTGCATGTATGATCAGGAAAAAAAGGCTAATATTTACCATTTGTGTACCGGTATGCGCAAACTGTGCAAACAACCATGAATCTGAAGTTTTCAGTCCTCTGAGGAATTTAATCTTTAATTACTTAGATGATTTTGGCTGGATACCAGGAATCTCATTTTCTCTTCCTCTAACATAATGCAATATTGCATTAGTCTCTGCTTATCATACATCCTGATTTAAAGAGCTCTACTAAAACCTTGCAGCAACAGTAGAGTAACTTGGCTGTACTTTAATATACAGAATTATTATATATAAAGATTTAATGTCCTTCATTTGCAGATAAAATAATTTTATTGAAAAACTGGATTCAGAAAAAGCTGTGGTACCCTCAGAACCTCTCAGGTTTATTCGTACCTCCTTCACAGCTGTACAAATATTCTGATGGACTGACACCAGGAAGACTGAACTCTAGACCATTGTCTCCAACAAAAGAAGAAAGGAAATTGTTTTGTAGTGTATCATTTAATGTAAAATCATTTCAGTGAATAGGAATATAGGGCTCTAAATTGTCCCTTGGGTCAGGTAGTACTTTTTGCTAACCAATGGCATTGAAATCATATGATCTTATCTATCAGTGTAACTAGCACCATGTTAAGTTTTCAGGTTTTACCCTATGTAATTGTGGTGGTTTCACTTGGTTAGCAAACACAGTTGCTCACTCACTCCAACCTCCCCAGCAAAAAAGGGAGAGAATTGGAAGGGTAAGTGTAAGGAGACTCATAGGTTGAGATATGAACAATTTAATAATTGAAATAAAATAAAACTTAAAATTATAATGATATTAAAATAAAAATGATAATAATAGTGTTAATAAAACATGAAAATGAGTGATACACAGTGCAATTCTCACCACACGCCAACTAAGCCTGGCCTGTTATCAGCTAATGATCCTGGAGGAGTGACAATCCCAAAAACCCACACCGCAACCCCAGAAGAGCAAGAGCCCGAGTGAGAGTCAGAGAGCCCGAGACCCTGAGATCCTCATTAATACACTGAACATGACATGATACGATGTGATATGGAATATCCCATTGGCAGATCCAAATGACAATCTATCTTACCAGTTTTAATATTCCTCGCCCCTGCTAGACCTTGTACGTGTAGACTAGAAAAATATTAATTCCTTCAACTTCCAGCGACAATTGAAAAGATTAATATGTTATCAAGATTCTTCTCATAACAAAACCCATAATGATACCAAAACACAGCTGTTCTAGCTACTAAAAAGAAACCTAACTCTGTCTCAGCTTAAAAACAAGACATTAATTCACCTCTTCTCAGCTCATAGCTGAGTAAAATATTGGTCACTGCAGTGCTTATCATCTCTCTCATTAGTATTTCCACTTGTAATTTGCCTTTTGTGAGGTGCCATATGCTGCTAATACATCTTTGTTAGCCTTTATGTTGCAGTCTGTAGTACACGTTAGTAATTCAGAGAGATATGAAGCAGAAGTTAGCAGATACACTTTTATGGACAGGTGGCATGGAAAAATAAATACTGTTAACTAGTTTTGAAAGCAATGACTGTGTTTTGGTTTGTATGAGTAATTCTGCTTCTCCTGCTTGTCTATTGAAGTGTAAAAATGAAGTATGGGATGATAAAAATATGCTTTGCCAGCATTTTTCAGGCAAACTCTTTGATATTTTCTCTGTAGTGGTGTGTCTGTTTCAAGTAATTTTGTTTTTCCTGTGTGATAAAATATTTTTTACAGTCTTTTTTGTTTTTCACAAGGAATGGTGTCTATGATCGTTGCTTTTATTTGCAACCTTTCCATTAAAAAACTAAAAACCAAACAAACATCCAATACCTTTAGTAGCTTCTGAATAAATCAGTAACAGGGATATCTTTGTCTGAGATGTCTTATAAGGAAATATTCTTAGGAATTTTCACTATTAGCCTACCTAGATTTCAGTCTGGACATTCACAGTTTATACACCATCTTTACTACTGTGAGTAGAATGAATCCATTATAACTGATTTTCATAGACAATTCTTATTATTTCATATAGAAGATATATTGAACAATTAATTATTATTGTTTACACTATTTCAATTCCATTTACAGTTACTTGCAACCCTTCAAATCATCATTAACTATTTGATATAGTACTTACAAGAATACAGATGGGTGACTTACGTTTGTTAGGGTTAATATAAACAAATATACATGCATTTTATTGCCAAAAGAAACCCCAATTTGACAAAAGCCAAATTGCAAATGTTAATGTTTTCAGCTACCTGAGAAAAAACTGTGAAAGAGCTCCTGTTACTGCCACCCCACATTCTCAGTACCTTTAATTTTTTTATCCCTTGGTGACTATCTTTCAAATGAGAACTTCCCCAGAACATTTACACATCATTGAAATTCTTGTGGGAAGGATGAATCATTCAATTCCCTAAAGAGACCATCATTTGATAGTCCAGCTCCCTATCCAAAACTGATTCTTTGAAGTTTTCCACTCACCAGTCCACTCAGGTTCTAGAACTTCAGTTCCAAAGGTATCTCACTATCACTTTCATAAGTAACAACAAAGCATTGAACATTTTGTGAAAAAGGATTAATTGGATACCTAGTTCTTTTCTGTTGTGTGTGACCTTGAGAGAAAGAAAATGATCCATCTTGTGCTCTCATGATTGCTCTTTCATGATCTGAAATTTCTTCATGTTATTAAAATGAAAGACTAAGAAGTAAGTGGTAAACATACAGTTTAACACTGAAATATTACTCAGGTTAATTGATAACATTGTCTCTACTCTTGAGGATATTTAATGCAATTCTTATGAATGGAATACTAAGGTCTACAAAGACAGAAAAGAAAATGTATTTTACCTAAGGGAGTCATACACTTTAATGGTCTCCAGTAGGGATTAATTCCTTGCAAAATCTTGTGAAGATGAAATTTGTTGCGGTATGCTTCCAATATTTTTTTTTTCCTCTTATGAAGTAAACTATTCATTTTTAAACAGTTTAATAGTAATATATTTAATATTTAATTATTCAAAGAATGACAATATCACAGCCTACTTGTTATGACAAAAAGGAGAACTAGGATTTGAGCTTAAATACACTGAACTAAAAATGATAGTTTTACTGTTTACTAAGGCAGAGACCTTATTTGATGGGACAGAAAAGTGTATCATAAACTTTACCAAGTTCGATATCTCCAGCAGAATGAAAATGACTTTGAAAAAGAGAACTTTCAACATTTAAAAAGATGTGGAGACAGAGAACATTTACTATTCTAAATAAAGAATTTATTTCAAACAAAGATAATGCATCAACAGAATTTTTTTAAAAAACAAAAACAAAAATCCACCCTCTTTTTTACCGTGTTTACTGACTGTTTTCAGAATATTGGAAAAAATCCATGGCTCAAACAGGACATTTATAAAAAGAGGAATGTGTGCTTTTCAAATATTTTAATTAAAGGTGTGCCCATTAAAGCACCTTAAAAGGTCAATTTTTTTTATAAATAACAAAAGTAAACCAAACAAAAAGACATTGCATGAACACACACACACATTAAAGAACAAGTCACATTGAGTAATATTTAACCCTGATAAGTTCTCAGTTTATTGAATCAATCTTTACTTAATCTTCAGTGTATGAGCTGTCTAGGATTCCATTTTTTTGTCTAATACTGTCTCAGACTGAGTCGCTAACATCTACCACTAATCTATGTCTAGTTGAGATCTAGAAATAAGAAGATTTTTCTTTTATATATTCTGGGATTTCAAAGTTGCTAATCACTTTGAAAACTATCATTCCTTCATAGAATTACAACTTCCATTCTTTTACTTTTGAGTGCAGTAATGACAACTCCTTCCATGACAAAACCAAAAGAGGGGATTGTAGCAAGTGTTTTATAAATCCTAGATGTCATTTTGTGTTTTTCCTGAGTAAAAGGGAATAGCAATTTAAGATGTTTCAGATTCTAATTTTCTACTTCTTAAAAGATCCATGGCTCTTTTGGATCAAAAATCAATGAAAAGAAGCATATAGGAATAATTGTGCTCTTGTTATGATGAAACAAGACCATGCACAAAAAAAAAAAAAAAAAAAAAAAAAAAAAAAAAAAAAGAAAAAAGAAAAAAATATTTTATTAGAAAGTTGGAAATAACAAGGATTGTTTCTCTAGAGGGTTTATGTAGTTGATTCTAGATTGGTATTGTTTATATTGTAGATTTACACTTTTCTTATAGATTATACAGAAAAAAAGCCCCCATAATTATAGCAGACAAAACTGAGTCATAGAATCACAAAATCACAGAATTGCCTAGATTGGAAAAGACCTTTAAGATCATAAAGTTCAGTCATTAACCTAACACTGACAAGTGCCTGACTAAACCATGTCCCTGAGCACTGTCTACCTGACTCTTAAATTTATCTCCAGGGATGAGGATTCCACCAATGCCCTGGGCAACCTGTTCCAATGACTGATAACCCCTTTCAGTAAAGAAATTCTTCCTAATACCCAGTCTAAACTTCCCTTGGCACAACTTGAGGCTATTTCCTCTTGTCCCATCACTTGCTACTTGGTTGAATAGACCAATGCCCACCTCTCTACACCCTCCTTTCAGGTAGTTGTAGAGAGCAATAAGGTCTCCCATCAGACTCCTTTTCTCTAGTCTAAACAACCCCAGTTCTCTCAGCTACTCCTTATAAAACCTGTGCTCTAGACCCTTCACCATCTTCATTGCCCTTCTCTGGACACGCTTCAGCACCTCCATATCATTCTTGTAGTGAGGGGTCCAAACCTGAACACAGTATTCGAGGTGCTGCCTTAAATTTACATTAATTGTAATGGACATTACAATCTAGTCAATTTACATAGTCACGTTCATTTTGGCTTCTCTTTTGGTCCATCAAATAATGAATTCTTTCTTGACCTTCTTATTGGACTGTGAAAAAGGCAAAAGGAATTCCACCAGCTGAGAGTGATAAAACTAACTTTGCTTCTAGTTCCTACTCACAACTTTTAGATTTTTTTTAGTCTATTACAGATTCTTGTCCTCTTTAGTCTTTTCAATGAGCACTGTAAAGATCAAAAATTTTGCATTGGTAACGTGAGTTGAATCTAGTTGTCTGAAATGATATTCACTTTTGTAACTGTTTAAATAATAGAATCATAGAATGGTGTGAGTTGGAAGGGACCCACAAGGATCATCGAGTCCAACTCTTGCCCCAGCATGGGACAGTCACAAGATTCAGACGGTGTATCTGAGGGTGTTGTCCAAATGTTTCTTGAATATTGTCAGTCTTGGGGCCATGACCAACAGACTTGGGGAGCCTGTTCCAGTGCTCCACCACCCTCTGGGTGAAGAACCTTTTCCTAATGTCCAAACTAAACCTGTTATAATATAATGTAATATAATATCCTGTATAAGGAAAAAGGTCATTGCCTAAAGAACTTTATCCAGGTCAAGTGACTATAAGTGTTATGACATCTGTTTTAGCTGAAGTTCTATAGATAACATCTGTGGTAAAAGTCTGACCAACTGAGGTAGCACAACAATTGTCCTTTCTGATAACTGAGTCTGGGGACCTTGTGCAACTTTTAAATTGAGTAACGGTGAAAAAGAAGCAAAATGTACTAAGAAAACATAAACATAAGCAGACTGCTAAACTTAGGAAAAAGAAAATGGTCTTTTCAGGAAAGAGGCAAAAGTAACTTCTGCCATGAACATGATATTCTGGTCAGTGGAGAAGTCAAGATGCTATTGTCATGTCATAGTCTTCCCTTGACAGGCTGCTTGAGAAAGACTGAAGTGTCAGCCCTGTAAACCAGAGGAACACTGCAAGAGTGAGCATTATACTAAAGGAAAGGTATAAATACTAAGATGAGAGGAGGTTGTATGACAATTTCCTCTTACTGTGAATGAGGCTTTCCATCTGAATTCAATAATTAGGATTACTAGACTAATTTTTTTTTAATATATATTGGTCAACAATAAGGTTTTAGCTCTATATATGGTGTGTTTCTTTTTACCCATATCAAGATTTAAAGACCAACAGTTTCAAGATAACATATTTATTTACCAAATAAGTAATTAGACATTCTCAGAAATTATTCAGTAAGTCACTTTTTTTTTCTCATGGGAAAAAGTAAATTAAATTTTGGTAGAATATATGAGTTTCAATGGTATGGAATAATCAACAGGTTGGTTTGGGGAAGTCAGCATTGAATGAGGGGAATATAATGCTGTACTCTAAAAGACTTGGAAGCCAGTGATAACAATATTGCCAGTGATGTTATAAGTTTTGACTTTAGGACTTTGGTTGTATCTTGATAAGCACTCCAGGGACACTGTCCATATTTTTTCAACAATACCTTCAATAATATGAATACTAAAAACCTACTTAGAAAACAGATTTAATTTTGTATTCTCTCAACTCTAAGAAAGAGAGAATTTTGTTTCCAGCAAAATCCTGGCTACTGGAAACACTGTGACCCTCAGTGTTTACAGTCTCAAGCCACTGTGAACTTACTAGATAACTGTATTGCAAGTGTTGAATTTTGCTTGATATTTACATAGTGCCACAGATTATTGAGTAATTTTCATAAAAGTGGAATGTAAAGATAAAATGAGAGGGATGTGCTTACTAAAGCCTTTAAGAAATATCATGTTCTTAAATAATTTAAAATCACTGTCCTGGAAAGACTTGAACTTAAAACAGGAACAGTAGGCTGTTTGAAACAGTATGTTATGTACCCTCAGTCAAGTTCTAGGGAGAACTGTGTTAGCAATTACTTTTTATGCGTATGTGCAAATGTTATCTGTACTATTGTATTATCTTTGTTGTATGCTTAATTTTTTATTATTATTTTAACCAGGAAATAATTAACAAAAATTATTAATATTGAATCAAATTAATTTCAATATTTATTTAATAATTTAGTGCTATGTCTTAAATACCTACTATAAAAAGTACTGTGTAATAAACAACTGTTTAAAAATCTGAAACAGAATTCCACAGCAGTTTTTATTTTTGAATTCTTTCTTTTCTATTTTCATTGTATGGTCTAGCACACAGCAGATTACATTAGACTTAGGGAGACTGTTCCATCAGTATGCTTGAGAGGTCTTCAAGCTACTAACTCTTTTGAGCAGCTAGTGGATGAAAAGCAAATGCATTTACAGAATGCCACAAAGTTTCCATACCTCTTTAAGAAAAATCTATGTAGCACACTTTATACCTAAGTAAGAATATTTCGATGTTAAGAAATGCAGTTGAAAATTTTAATTGGCTTTTATTTACTTCATATTAGAATAGCTATGAAGTAATTAGTAGATGTATTTCTGTAGTGCTGAAAAGATATATCATTGTGAAGTTGTTAACGACACACAACTTTTTTTTTCCCCCTTTTTTTTTCTTATATGCTTTATCTAAAGAGCATTAGACAACACAGGATTCTGCCATCTAATGCATAAAAAGTCATTGTTCTGAAACATCTCATTACAGTTTCAATAGCCTGGATTATCTTTCAGCAAAAATTACCCTAAAAAGCTAATTAAAATATCCACTCTTATGCTTGCTTAGTGCCTATATTTAGAGTCAGCTGGAATATAAAATAGCTGAATGTGATAAGAAATCTGTGCTCTGTGCATTTCCAAAACAAACTATCTATTCCTGTCAACCATAAATATAAATGAAAATATGCTTAGAAAGTTGGACTTAAGATATGAGTAGATAAGTCCTCAGGTTTCATCCTATAATATAATTTGTGAGTTGTTGGGTTTGTTGGTTGGTTGCTTTTTTAAAAATCTAAATACAATTAAGGCATTTATGAAATTGTGAAAAGTATTTCTAAACGTATTTATTTGTTGCTTCTTTTTCTTAAAAGTGTATTGCAGTGAGAGAGAATGCATATATTTCACAACTTTTCAGTAAAACAAGTACTGTATACTAATGCCATAACTGTAGACACTGCTATATCACAAAATATATCAATCAGTGATCACCATTCTTTTGCTTCAGACTATATGATATCATGCTTTATTTGGGTTTTAATTTGGCATTCAGCATTTCTATAATTTTTAGCATTGCTATGATTTCTATAAATAACCACCAGGACATAAGTCATATAAGAATAAACATTGCAAACATTAAATAGTTAATCTATTTTTTTCCTGGTTATATAGAAAAAGAACAGACAAAACATAAAAGCAACTGGTCTTTCGGTGCTACTGACTTCTTTGAAAAGTAATGACATTTGAAAAGTCATTTTATCTGCATCAGTCTCATTAAACATATATTATAATAGTTAATAAGCTCTCAGACGATTATAGTTATTTAATTCTTATTAATGAAACTTTGGGAAAAAAATGCAGTAACTGATCATTGTTTTTATTGTTGTTCCTTTAAAAAAGGGGAAAGAAAATATAAAATGCAGTAACAATTAAAATAGGTATGTGATAACATTTAGAAGCTCCTGTTATATGTAAATATTTTATTCTGTTCCCTATATAAAATTGCTGTTGACCTCACTATCCTTTCAGGATCCCTCCCTTCAGAAGGAAAAGCCTGGCTAGGCTGAATAGAACTAGGGTGGAAACAGGGAATAGAACATAGGCTCCATAGTGGAGTTCAGCAGTGTCTGTACAGGAAGAAAGCTTGGCACAACACTTCCCTCAATACTTCTCCAGTGAGGGAAGGGGAGATGTCAAAGGTGAAGTGGAACTTTTCATATAAAATGGCACAAAACTGAAATGAGTGGATTACTACCTGGGAATCTCTAGTATATATCTTTTGTACTGTGGACCACTGCACTGCAAACATACAGGATGTTCTGACTAACCTGTCAGTGTTAAGCTGAATGAAGAGAAGATGTAAAATTACCTATTATATTTAAAAGAAAAAAATAGTAAACCTTCACACACAAATAAACAAACAAAAATCAACCAAAAGACCAAAAGCAGAATATGTAACTTACTCCAAGACTGAAGTGGCAATTAAGAGGATTTTCTATACCTAGCCCAATTTTGCTTCTTATCTCACTTTTTTTTTTTTTTAAATATGATGTTTGAGGTCTGATATTAATATGTTATTTGCTTCCTAGCCCATTCCTGACTTGTCATCTTTCATCTTATTTCCTGAAACATCCTTCCACAAATGTAGTTGAATCTACTCATTCTTCTTTTAAAGACACTCTTTGATAGTCTACTAATTCAGACAAGCATTTCAATCTTAATAGTCATATGCTACTGTATGATGAGTGTGTGTTGCAATAACAGAAAAAAAGAAAAAAAAAGAAAAAAAACCCAACAAAGCAGTTCTTCAGAAAAGTGAGCATGTTGTCTGTACAGTGTTCATTTAGATTATATTCATGGCCCTTGTGTCTAAGGACCAAGGGAGAGATGTGGTTCACCTACAATTAGTCATTTAGAAGCCAAATGGGTGGAATAGAACCTGAAAACCTAACTCATCTCTAGTTAGTAGAGAGAGAGAAAGAAAGAGATAGATAAAGCATTTTCAGAAGGCAGGCCATCCCGTGGTAAGACTGATGTCTTTAATAGATGGAATGTATCACTTTCTCAGTGTCATTCATCAGTGAACACAGGATACCAGAATGATTAATTAGAAGTATGTGACTAGCTTTTAGATTGCTAACGATAGTTGAAATGAAGCTCAGCCCATCAGAATTAGAGTACAGAATATTGCATAAGAGTAAAGAAGCTCTATTCTATACTTACTACATCATAGCCAGGTAAAAGTAGAATCAGGTACAGAATAAGAAAGGAAAATATGCAAAGTTTTTGAATATAATATACTGATTTAAAAGTGACCCTTGTTCCATAATAGATTCAGCAGAGACGGGTGAAGTAGCGAATACTAGAGAGAAATTTGCTAAATAGAGAGACACAAAATGTTATGAATGTCTATGGATTTCAATCAATTAATCGCCCTTATGTTTCTCATAAGAATTGGCACTGGAAATATTTCATGGTTCCTTTGATGTTCCCAGTGCCTCACTGAAGAGGCATTGCAACATAGTCAAAAAGTGATGAATTAGTTTACTGACATATTTTGCCTCATCCTTGTCTTCATTATGGCTCTGTGGCTCTTGCATTCCTAACAGCTTGTTGATTAATTCTAGCAGCCAACATGGCTCTAGCAGGACATTCTTTGGTATCTAGCTCCTAAGTGGTATAACAAGCCTCAATCATCTTCCATTTTCTGCATCAATGTAACAGTTTTTGGATATATGCAAAAGGCAGCTAGGAGCACCTGTATGGATGGCTGGACAGGTTGGATCAATGAGATGAACCCAATTGTATGAGATTCAACAAAGTCAAGTGACAGGTCCTGCACTTGGGACACAGTTACCCCAGGCAATGCTACAGGCTTAGGGAGGAGTGGCTGGAAAGCTGCCTGGAGGAAAAGGACCAGGGAGTGTTGGTCAACAGCCAGCTCAATATGAGCCAACAGTGTTCCCAGATGGCCAAGAAAGCAAATAGCATGCTGGCTTTTATCAGAAATAGTGTGGCCAGCAGGAGTAGGGAAGTGATTATCCCCCTGTACTTGGCACTGGTGAGACAGCACCTCAAGTACTGTGTTCAGTTTTGGGCCCCTCACTACAAGAAGGACATTGAGCTGCTGGTGCATGTTCAAAGGGCAATGAAACTGGTGAAGGGTCTAGAGCAGAAGTCTTATGAGGAGAGGCTGAGGCAACTAGGGTTGTTTAGTCTGCAGAAAAGAAGGGTCAGGAGAGACCTTATCTCTCTTTACAACTAGGAGGTGGTAGCAAGGTGAGTATCAGTCTCTTCTCCCAAGTAACAATTGATAGGATGAGAGGAAGCAGCCTCAAGTTGCACAAGGAGAAAATTAGATTGACTATTAGGAAAAGGTTATTAAGCATTGGAACAGGTTGTCCAGAGAAGTGGTTGAGTCACCATCCCTGAAGGTATTTAAGAGATGTGTGGATGTGGTGCTTAAGGACATGCTTTAGTGGTGGATTTGGTAGTGTTAGGTTAATGGTTGTACCCGATGATCTTAAAGGTATTTTCTAACCCAAATAATTCTATGATTCTATTATTTTACATTCTTTGTAAATTAGATGTAGTTTTGGATGATGACTGAGTTAATACTCTTCCAGCTATGAAACACTGTGTTGGGTTTGGGGGAGCTGGGGGAGAGGGTGGCATTTTTGGTGGTGGGAGAACAGGCTACCTTGTGAGAGCGAAAAGCTCCCTTGGCTCCAAGGTGGAGACCCCCCAGCCCCTGGCTCCAAGGCATACCTACTTCCTGCCCAGGCTGAACTAAATAGCACTAGAGAAATGTCTCTTTGAATCCACATTTATGAAGGGAAAGACTGTCTTGAAAAGAAGAAGGTGGAGAGAACCTGGAGAAGAGGCCATTGACATGAAAAAAAGATGACCATCGGCCTAAACAAAGACAGAGTTTCATTGCCAGGAGGAAGGAGGTGGAAGGGGAGGACAGAGAACCTCAGGCACCCAGTTCAACCACATGGAGTAGAAGAAGGCAAAGGGGGTCCCTGCAGCCCATGAAGGTTCAAGAGCTGAGCAGATACCTACGTGTAGGCCATGGAGGACTCCACGCTGGAGCAGGAAAGATGAGCCTGAGGGCAAGTATGACTGAATTGAGACCCTGAGAGATGCTCATCCCCATAGTGGAGGTGGACCCCCAGAGCCAGGGGGTGAGGAGGTGTGCTGGACCAGAGGCCTGTCTGCAGCCCGTGGACATCCCCATGCCAGAGCAGGGAGCTGAACCTGAAGAGGTCCGTGACTCCATGGGAAGCTCATGCTGGAACATCTTGTTCCTGGACTTTCATGCCGGAAAGAGCAGCAGAGATGAACTGACTGAACCCCCATTCCCTGTTCCCCTGTGCCACTGTGGGGGAAGGTAGAAAAATTGGGAGCAAAGTGATTTGAGCCCAGGAAGAAGGGAGGGGTGGGGG
>NW_010300240.1:0-5203 GCF_000700745.2 Antrostomus carolinensis | reverse complement strand
GCCATCCTCACCCGTGGCGCCTTTGTTGTGACTCCCATCCCATCTCACTGGGTGGACGAAGTGAGTGCAAGACCACATGGTCGTACTGTGGTTAAACCTACACAAACACCAATGGAGCACTTATGTTTTCAAACACTTTCTTGAATGCAGATATCTAAGTTTCAGTTCCCCATGAAGGCATTCAAATAAAATTTCTAACCTTTCTAACCTTTCTAACCTTTCATTTAAAGTTTAAATGCACAAAAAATACACACCAATAGATGCACCTCTTTATAGTTTCCATTTTCTTTGAAGTTTTTGGGTGTTTTATGTGTGCAAGCTGAAACACAGGAGGTTCCGCTTAAACTTGAGAAGAAACTTCTTTACAGTAAGGATGACAGAGCACTGGAACAGGCTGCCCAAGGAGGTTGTGGAGTCTCCTTCTCTGGAGACATTCAAAACCTGCCTGGATGCCTTTCTATGTGATCTCATTTAGGTTCCTGCTCCGGCAGGGGGATTGGACTAGATGATCTTTTGAGGTCCCTTCCAATCCCTAACATTCTGTGATTCTGTGATTCTGTGATTCTGTGATTTTGGGTATCTGCCTACTTTTAACATATTAGGTGGTTCATGGCTTGTATTCTAATTTTAATAATTCTGTTAACTGAATTAGGTCTTTGTTCCTACAAAATATGGTTTATTTTTTGTCTGTTGTGAGGTGCGGTGTTTTCACTTGTCTAGCACTTGGTTAGTCAAACACAGTTGTTCGCTCACTCCTCCTGCCCCAGGAGATAGAGGAGAATAGTGGGGGCAAGGATAAGAAGACTCATAGGTTGAGATATGAACAATTTAATAATTGAAATAAAATAAAATAATACTTATGTTAAAATAATAATGATAATAGTAGTAAAATATGCAAATAAGTGATACACAGTGCAATGGTTCACCACCCACCAACCATGCCTGGCCTCTTATCAGGTAACGATCCTGGAGGAGAGACAATCCTGAACCAAAACCACAATCCCAGAAGTCTGAGAGCCAGAGCGAGAGCCAGAGAGAGCCAAAGAGGAAGAGACCCTCACTAATATACTGGACATGACGTGATATGATAAGGAATGTCCCATTGGCATATCCAAATGCCAGTTTAGCTTATTAATTTAAACATTACTCACCCCCTTATACCTTGCACTTGTAGACTAACAAAACACGAAGTCCTTAACTTCCAGTGACAAAAATGAAAACACTGGTATGTTATCAGTGTTTCCCTCATAAGAAATCCCATGCTGAAACCAAAACACAGCACTATGCTAGGTACTAAAAAGAATCCTAGCTTTGTCCCAGCTAAAAACCAGGACATGAGGTTACTGTAATAGCTATCTTTCTTTGACTATTTCCAAAAAGTTGTTTCTCCAAACTTAGAAAAAAAAAATCTGCACTGACTTTGTAAGGCCATTAACATAAGTCTGGGCCATTCCACTAGTCTCATTAATTTTAACAATCAACTATCATCCCTGGTCTGTCAAAATTGTGATACCACATTATGAATACATACAGCAGTATTTAGTTCAGCAATTTTCAGAGCAACACTTTCTTAACCACTTGTCAGCGTCCAATACTCTCTGAAAAGGTCCTTTTAGATATTCCACACAAGAATCTGATGTCTTAATACCAAATTTGCTTATTTAAAATTACTTGAAATTACACAAGATTTTGATTTATTAGAGTGGTATAGCAATGTACTATAATCACAATACAAACACAATATGCAGTTGAAACACAATATAAACATGTTTCCCATTACCAGTCTAAAATATGCTCACCATCACAACACTGAGTGTCTCCAGTCACTGGGAAGGAATATATGGGTTCAAACCAGCTGAAACTCACTGGTCTCTTCAAAGTTTATTTTGTTGGTTGCTTAAGTTTTTATACTCTGTGTTGGGTTGAGTGATATATATGCTTCCCTCATGGTGGTCTGGATGGCTCAGGAAGGTAGCTTTTTTTTTTTTTTTTTTTTTAATTAATTCACAGAAGATTGTTTACACAACTAGTTCACCCACTCATCTGATATAGCCAGTTGATTCACCCAACTTGTACAGCTATTTATGTAAAAAAAATCCTGTCTGGATCTGGTTGCCTGGGCATCTTTGTGTTGTGTTATGTTCAGGTTACTTTACAGTTATGGTCACTCCCTGTATTCTTCCTTGAGCTTCATAAGTACATTGTCTGTGCCCATCTACTCTGAGTCTTCTTCAATTGTAGGGGTTGATTGGTCACAAAAATACAAGACATCAGGTTTTGTTGGTTTCCCAGACTATCTGAATAGTCCTGATAGATATGGAATATACAAAAGTCCAAGATAATGTTTGATTTTCCAGACAAAACTGATTAAGAAACAGAACACCAAAACTGTGCAGGAATAAATTTATCTCTGATCCCTGCACCAATTCCCAGAATGTACCATCTCCTTTCTGACTGAACACCTTGAAGAATTGACTAGTATGGATTTTTTAAAAGTGTTTGCAAAATGTTCCAAAGAAAATTTAATGAATGAGATGTCTGTATAACCTAAAAAAATGTGACACAAACTTGTGATAAGGGAAAATTAATTGGCTTAAAGATTAACACAATAGTTTTAATCAAACTGGTATCTGAGATTTCAGGTTTATGTGCCAATAATGTGCTGTTTATGCAAACTTTGTGGGCTGAATCTTGACAGGGATGATAACTAATTTCCCCATGGGTTTATTTTTGAAAGGAAACAATCAGTTCAGTAACTTCTGAATGCTCAACTGCTCAGTCATGCTGTCTAGAAAATTCCATTTCTGTCAGGCCATACGTCAGTAACTGTCACACCAATAAGTAGCTAGAGGGATAAAGACACCTATGCTAAAAAAAAAAATTATGCACAATTATCATATGAATGACTGCAATATATTTTTATTTACGTCTTTGCTGCTTTAGTTTTTAAATACTGTACCAAACTTAGGAAATGTTATGATGGTGTTAGAATTGATGATCAGGAGAAGAGAATACCTGTATTGAGACTGATGCATGAAGATAATATGCATGAGATAATGTGATTGTTATGGCTTTATGTTATGAATGACAAATATTGTAAATAACTCTTGAATTCCTGCAGTATTATATATACAATAGGGAAGATGGTTAAGTTGCTACTAAAACTGGTATCAGCACAGAAGAGTTCAGTAAAGAAAATCTATTGCAACATTTCAATCAATATATTAAGTTCCTATACAGAGACAGGTAAAACATTAATAAATTTTCATCAAAGGAAATGAAAATATTTTCAGTTTATGTAGATTACGTAGATACACAACTATGCACACACAGCAGTTCACCACAGGTGGAATTCACTCAGTCTTGTTTCTGCCAAAGTTCTTTGTTTACTGTTTGATGAGCAACTTTTTTGTTATACTTAATATATTATTAACCTTTGCTCCAGACCCCAAGCAATGATTCTTAATTTTTGGCAACTGCCACTTGCAGTGCATTCACCCAAAAATGGCTTAATACAGATATTAATTTTCCCTGTTCCATAGATATTTTCCACTTCACACATCACAACAGAACAAAAGCTTCTAGTTAGAAGTATTAAAAGTGTATATGTAAAATTGTAGATGGCAGTGCCAAATAGTGCATTCTTTGTCCCTGTAGACCTATTCAGATCTGAAACCACAGAGATAAGGAACAAATATTCTGTATATTCTAGAATACAGTCAAAGTATATATTGACTTTGCTGACTGTCATTGATGAGATAAAATATTATTTCTCAGTCTAAGCGAAAGACTAACCCATATTCCCCTATTGTTTCAAGGGCAATGTAGTGCATCAATAAAATGAGTTCTGCTCCTTCCATGCTATTTTACTCAGAGGGCAATAAAGTGGCTTATATTATGTGGCTTATATATTTTTTGTTTCTACTGATCCCTTCATTATAACTTGTCAACATGCTGATTACATTTTAAAAAATCTTAAAACACCTTTCATGCACTTTTCTGTGGTCTGAGATAAGCTGTGATTTGACATTCACCATCTTGATGTCATCTTCTCTGTCTGTTCAAAATATTGCTGAAGTGAATGGCAAAGGGGAAGATGCTAGTTTGAATTCTGTTTTTTTAACCAGATGAGACATCAAACTCTGTCACAGGTGAAACCTACCCAACAGTATTTCTGAGATAAAATGACTATACCTGCCCAGCTCTAATTCATTATATGATTCTGTTATGGGTTGCCAAAGCAAGGGGAGAAAAGATAATCATTGTGGGGGAGGCTTATCTGAAAGCTCTAGACTACATTTGACCTCTCTAATTGTTTAGGTGTGTCTGGGAAAGATTCAAAGAAGCACAAATGAGCTATTAGAAACTTTAAATCCTTTTAATGCATTAGAGGGAGGATCCAGCAGATGATAGTGACCCAGATAATGACCACTAATTGGCTTAAATAAGCAGAAATCCAATTGTCTATGAAAGGTTGTTGATGGTATCTGTTACCCTTCTAAACTGGAGCTAGAACTAAGAAAGCCAACCATATCCTGGCCTACACAAAGAGTAGTGTGGTCAGGAGGTCGAGGATGTGATTCTGCCCCTCTACTCCTGTGGTGCGTTTCTACCTTCTCCCTCCCATAGGCACAGGAGGATGGGAAATTGGGGTTGTAGTCAGTTCATCACACACTGTTTCTGCCGCTCCTTCCTCCTCAGGGGGAGGACTCCTCAAACTCTTCCCTCATACCAGTGTGGGTTTCCTCTCACAGGAGGCAGTCCTCCATGAAATACTCCAACGTGAGTCTTTCCCATGAACGACAGTTCTTCATGAACTGCTTTAGCATGGGTCCTTTCCATGGTGTGCAGTCCTTCAGGATCAGACTGCTCTAGCACGGGGTCACAAGTCCTGCCAGAAAACCAGCTCCAGCATGGGTTCCTCTCTCCATGATGGCCACAGGTCCTGCCAGGAACCTGCCCCAGCTCAGGCTTCCCACAGAGTTACCTCCTTGAGGCATCCACTTGCTCCAGCGTGGGGTCCTAGACAGGCTACAGGTGGTCATCTTCTCCACCATGGACTTCCATGGACTGCAAGGAAACAACCTGGAGCACCTCCTCCCCCTCCTTCTTCACTGACTTTGGTGTTTGTAATGGTTATTTCTCTCATGTATTCTCAATCCTCTCTACAGCTGCAAAATATGCCTTTTTTTTTTTTTTTTTT
>NW_010300239.1:0-896 GCF_000700745.2 Antrostomus carolinensis | reverse complement strand
TTGATGGATGGGACATCCAAAACTTCTCTGGGAAGCCTGTTCCATTGGTTTGCTATCCTCATCATAAAGAATTTCCTCCTTATATCCAGTCTAAACCTAGCCTCTTTCTATTTAAGGCCATTGTCCCTTCTCTTGAATGCCTGGGGGAGTGCCCAGTTATCTCCAAAGAGGGGCTTGCAGGTCTGAAGCACATGGCCTCAAGCACATGGAAGCTGAGTGACCTGGCTGAGTGGTGTGGAGATGGATGACAACATAGGAGTAGTCTGAGAGTGCTTGAAGGGTGGTTTCAGAGATCGTGGGACTTTTCTTTGTAGTGGGAAACAGCCTGAGGAAAAAATAATGGCACACAATGCAGTTGGAGAGGTCCAGAGTGGACACAAGGAGAAAGAACTATCACTGCAAGGACAGTGCTGTAGTGCAAAACACCACCCAGAGTCTGGATCAGTCCAAGGCTTTGTCTGTCAAGGAAAACCCAGGAAGAGGAGAGATATCAGTAAAGGAAGGGGAGAGCAAGGTGGGGCAGCTGGGTGGGTGACTACAGCCTGCAGAGAAAGAGGTACAGGTGATGGTGAGACCGTAGGACAGTCTGTGGTAGAGATGAGAGATGGATGTGGAAAAACTTTTGTTAAAAAAATGAAAAATACCTGAGGAATTGATTTTTATTATGGCTGTTGTTTCTTCCATCAATGTCTATGAGGAGACAACGTATCCTTTCAGCACCGAGACCACCTTGCCTCCTTGTTCACCCTTAGGAGCCTGGGAAAAGTCGTCCCACAGTCCTGCCCTTGGCATTGCCCATATCCACATCACAGTGCCCCAGGAACAGCCCTGAGGAATGAGTGAGGGACAGGATCTCCCTGCCCAGGGGCTGGGGCCCAGGGCCTTTGGTTAATGGT
>NW_010300238.1:6386-34601 GCF_000700745.2 Antrostomus carolinensis | reverse complement strand
GTCACAGAATCAGACAAATTCTTTTTTTTTTCTTTTTTTTTTTTTTCGTGGTAGACCTGCTCTACTTTGAAGAACCACTTGTAGAAATCTTCTTGACTCCTGTAATATCTATTTTCCTTAGACCTTCCCTCAAATACATCTGGGTACATCAAATCTGCAGCAGATGAGCCAGAAGATCAAATGAAAATGGTGCAGAAGAGGATCCAAATATACTTTGTGAACTTCATCAGTACTAACTTTAACATGGAATTTTCTCTATTCTTAGGAAAATCCATGGAACTGTGAAGACTTGTTCATTGCTGCAGATATCTTACCCATTGACTATGGAAACAGTGTTAACTAGGAAAAGTAATTTTTCTTTCTTCTGAAAGGCATGGTTTATATAGATGATCTTTGATTACAGTAAATTACCTAGGCTGTATCTCCCAAATTATCTCTTCATGAAAAATTTATTTTAGGAATTTCAATATAGCAAAAACACAAAAGTCTCTGACAGCCTCCATTTTTAAAAGAAATTTTTTAAATCTATTCCAAAGAATAGTATAGCTCAACTATATATTTTGTTCAAAAAATTTTTGCTGTAGATACTCAGGACATAGCACTTAAAAGATTGAAAGAAAAAAAAAACCTGTGCTCTTTGCTCATCCAAAACACATTAATTTACTAAGAAGATGCCAAATTACTCATTATAATAATTTTACAAAGTACTTATTTCTTCTGAAATTTAAGGATGCTGGATCTGAGTGAAATTGATACAGATTTTTATATTAAACAATGCTCAACCCGTACTCGACTGGTTCATGTGCTGCAAATTATAAACTTATACTGATGCCTCATTGAAGATTATAGGACCAAGTAATCTAGGATGACACATCTATGTATTGTCCTTCCATTCCACACTTTGATCTCTGCAGTAGCTGGCAGTTATGCAAGCTATAGACAGCTGAAAAATTCTGTTAAATCCTCTGGGCCACAGACACTTGAGTGCACAACTAAATCTACTCAAAGCTGAAACTTCCATGTCAAGTCGCCACATTTTTTTCTGATTCAGTTAACATTTTCCACAGATTTTACCCAGTTTGAGCCAAATGTCCCTTCCATGAAGTCCTGAATGCAGGATAGTTCTGCAGATCTGTTCATATGGGAAGACAACTTTTAATTAGCAGGATTTTGAGACAGATGTGGTGCCAGCTTTTTAACATGGAGATGTTCCCATTTGCTCATTCTACAGGATCACCCTAACATTATCACTACATGTCTGTGTTTTAGTACTGTATTCACTATACAGGATTTTTAATCCCTCTGAGTTAAGGAGAATGACCACAGAAAAATGGTCATCCATGTATTTAGTCAGATACATTTCAACAACTATCTTCCCCTTTTTTTTTAATTTCCAAAAGAATATTATAAAGACTTTGTCTGTGTACTGAAAGAAAAAAAAATAAAAATCCTAATATGATAAAATTCTCTAGAGTGAGGGGCAGGGTTGTTTACTTGCTCTTCTCATCTGCCCATTGGACTGCGAGTGTATTACACAAATTTCTGTGCAAGTGGATCTTCAAATATTAGTCCACACTCACTCCTCCTTTCCATGTGGATTACATTTGATTGTATTTACATGCTTTAGGCCAAAAATACAAACTTCTTCCCTACTAAGCACTGTGTAGCTCTAAGGAGATATTACTTTAACCTTGTTTCTAACATAGAAACTACAGAAACTTACCAGAATTCCTCTTTTGCCTTATGGCTAACTTAAATGACTGCAATATAAATCTCTGTGTAAGCTATTTCCTGAGCTTAGTTATTCATTATTGTCTTTCTTACAGGAACCTTTTTCTCTTTCCTAACTCCCTTTACTACACAGAAACACTTCAACTCATCTTCTACCCCTGCTAATAAACCCCACCTGACTGCATATCAGATTGAGCCAGAAAGGAGATTTCTACTTTTCTAGCACCTTGTAACAAACTCATATTGCTATAATCCTATTAAATAGCTCATTAACTCACATTTCTCACTCTTCAACTATATAAATTTGGCATCATTAAAATTTGGCATTACCAAATGGAATCACCATTGTGATAATTACATAGCATCTCCAGGGACTGGAAGGATAGGAATAACATATCTGTGGACATCCTACCAACTAGCAATCCCTTCGGAGTCTTCATTTTCATAACCTTTTTTCCCCTTTCTCCAGTTCAAAACACTAGGACAGGAAAAGAGTGATGGAAGTAACTTCTAGAGAGGTATTTAATAAAAGAATAACATAATCGGTTGCTCATTAAGAAAACATGCTGTTCAGAGTTATACAGAAATGTTACATTTGTACCTTCAACTGGGTTTACAATCCACTCAATCACTTTCGTTAGCTAGATTCCAAAGAAGTATAAACTGAGGTTTCCAAAGAAGAATGGTTTTCTCTTAATATGCAAACTAATTTTGCCTTTAAGAGGTGAACTGTACTGTGACAGGGAGTTATGACTATTGACAACACTCAACATTTTCAACAGTGTTGACAACAGTGTTTGCAAGCGTCCACTGATGTGAAGAAAGCAGATAGACCTTGACTTTATTTATGAAGCATGTGTAAAAAAAAATACTTTTTTTTCCCCTTACATGTATTTTATATATGGGGGATTATTTTCTACCATTTAAAATTAAAAAAAAAAAAAAAAAGTCACATCAGGCATATAGGTGGAGGATAGGGTTTACAGAGTTCCCAAGACTGCTTGCAGGTTAATACTGCACAAGGAAAACACAAAACAGGTAATTTTTATTGTGAGCTCTTCAATCAAGCTAATTTAATGGATCAATATCCTGATCTCTTTTAATAGTACCTAATCTACAATGTTAGACAAAAATCAAATGGACTGATAACAAAAATGATTGACAGGGAAGTGACATAGCCAGAAAAGATAACATACTGGGGAGGATGTAGTAACTTATGCAATGTTACGATCTAAACTGAATTAAAGCCATCTGTCGTTTGCCCTCCCAGCCACAAAATCCAACATCCCATAAAGTGAGAAACAAGAAGTGTTTAATAGTCCAGAACCCCTTAATGATTGACTCAGCAACCGTAATGCAATTCACCCATAAGAAAGGCAGAACAATTTGAAATGAGCTGTTAATTAAAAGCAAAATACCTGAAGATATGTGCATTAAATCTCACCAGCACTTAGTGCTAAGGAAACTCTGAAGATATGTTACTCAATTAAAAATGTGGAAACTGAATTTGCAAATAAGCCCTTGGTACAACCACATTGTGACAGACAACAGAACTTTTCTAAAAAACTGAAAACTGCAGCAGCCAATGATGAATGGAAATTTAAAAGAAATTAAGATACTTTAAAAGGGTATGTTCGTAACTAGTCAAAGAAAGAAGCTAGTGGTTTGACATAGGATTGATGAATACACAGACTCCCATGTATATATGGAAATAGTCAGATAAGATTTGCATGTGCCATTTCTCAGAAGTACCACTAACATTTAAATGTTTGGTGCACATTCAAGCTTTACGTAGCTGATGCCCCATATGTATTATCTCTCACCCCTGTAATTTCCCTGTTTTATTGAGTAGTATATGGACCAATTACTGTTCAATTCTGAGATTTATAAAGCCTCAGTCCAAACAGCTTAACCAGAGTGTAGTGCAGCAAAGTGTTCAAAGTGTTCTTTTGTGTCCAAAGAAGAGCAACGAAGATGATGAAGGGTCTACAGAACAACTCCTGTGAGGAGTGGCTGAGGGAACTGGGGTTGTTTAGTCTGGAGAAAAGGAGGCTGAGGGGAGACCTTACTGCTATCTACAGCTCCCTGAAAGGAGGTTGTAGCAAGGTGGGTGTCGGTCTCTTTTCCCAAGTAACAAGTGATAGGACAAGAGGAAATGGCCTCAAGTTGTGCCAGGGGAGGTTTAGATTGGATATAAGGAAAAATTTCTTCACTGAAAGGCTTGTCAAGCATTGGAACAGGCTACCCAGAGAAGTGGTTGAGTCACCATCCCTGGAGGTATTTAAAAGATGGGTAGATGTAGACTATCTTCATTAGATAGATGATTCTATCTTCATTACAAGCTGAGGAACGCTGAGCAGAAACTCACCAAGAGCAACATGACAGATGATAGCTCATCACATTTAGAAAAGTAAGAAAAGGGAAAGCAGAACACAGTTCCGGTGTCACCGGAAGAAACTGCTAACACATTACATGTTTATGGCCGTTTTTCCAAAGAGATCTAACTTATCCTAGTGAAATTCCATACAGGATATATAAGTATTTATTTAATTACTGGACTTCAGACTGATCTCCAGAATCAAGACACGACATTTTTTTCTTGCAGTTAATGAGCTAGCTAGAGCTAGCTATCCAGTTACCCTTCCAAATGCTATTTTTCTTTCTTTGTGTATGTTATCAGGTTTTTTCTTAGGTCTGAAGAGGGGAACGAAGTTGGTTCAAAATAAGAAAGTATGTTTTGGGTTTTAAAATCAGTATTATAATTTTGAAATAAATAGTATTCAAAGACAGTTCAAAAATATAAGATACACTTTCACTGGTCATGGTCACTAGTCATGTATTTCACAATAATCAAGTGCCACCAAATATCTTGTGGACATTGCTACTCAATTTTCACCCATATTTCTCATACAGAAGACAACTCACCAAACTAACAAACTCACACCTCGGTAGTCAATATGACATGTTCTCTGACCACAGTTCATTTAATTGGGGAAGATCCACACCACAAAACCAGGTCTTGTTGAACCTGCACAGCCTTCTGGTGTGTCAGCCACTCTTCCCAGCTTCATATCATCAGCAAACTTGCTGAGGGTGGACTCTATCTCTACATCCAGGTCGCTGATGAAGATGTTAAACAAGACCAGACCCAATACCGACCCCTGGGGAATACCACTAGTTACAGGCCTCCAACTAGATTCTGCACCACTGATCTCAATCCACCTCACCATCCACTCATCAATCCCATACGTTTTAAGCTTTGCTACAAGGATGTTGTGGGGGACAGTATCAAAAGCCTTGCTGAAATAAAGGTAGACAACATCCACTGCTTTCCCCTCATCTACCCAGCTGGTGATGACATCATAGAAGGCTACCAGATTGGTCAAGCATGATTTCCCCTTAGTGAAACCATGTTGACTACTCCTGATAACCTTCTTGTCTTCCAATTGCTTAGAGACGGTATCAAGAATGAGATGTTCCATCACCTTGAAAGTGAGGCTGACTGGCCTGTAGTTGCCCTGATCCTCCTTCTTGCCCTTTTTGAAGACTGGAGTTACACTGGCTACCCTCAATATCCTATGTATGTTGATTTTGTTTAGGCTATCTCTGATTGGTTCTTCCTCAACCAAGGGGCAGTCTTCCTCTCTCCAGACTCTCTCTCTTCCCTCTTGAATCTGGGATTCCTGAGGGGGACTTTTAGCCATAAAGACTGAAGCAAAGAAGGCATTCAGTATCTCTGCCCTCTCAGTGTCTCCTGTTACCAGGGCACCCGCCTCGTTCAACAGTGGCCCCACATTTTCCCTGGTCTTCCTCTTGTTATTGATGTACTTGAAAAAACCTTTTTTGTTGTCTTTAACCTCCTTTGCCAGATTTAGTTCCAAATGGGCCTTAGCCTTCCTAGTTGCATCCCTGCAGGCCCTGATCACATTCCTATATTCCTCCCAGGTGTCTAGACCCTTTTTACACATTTCATAGACCAATAGACCATAGACCAAAAGATCAATAACTATTTTTCCTTTCCAAAATAAGGAATGAATGTCTGATTTTTGCAAGGAAAAAAAAAATGTGTTAGGCATCCTCAAGATATGACAAGTAGGTCTGGTCCTTTGGGGGTCATAACAGGAACGTCTAGTTGCTGGATCTAAGGTAGGATCTATACAACAAGAAGCTATAAATAGAGCAAGATGATGCAAGAAACCTGGGAAACTTTAAAGTAAATTTTAAATAGAATGGCATATAATGACTATGTTTATTGTGAGCCAGTACCTGACAACAGGGTGTAAGGGAGATAGAAATTGTGATTCTCTGGTAAACAATTTTACATCTGTGCTCCTTCATTCTAACAGCCTTTCTTTAGCCATCAGTCCTTTTCTGGATCTACCCTAAGAACAATGTAACAGAGGAAGCAGGAAACAGTAGAAAGCAGTGCTTTGTTTGCCAGGAAGAGATCTTAAATACATTCATCACCTATTTTAGATTATGCTTTCCTTTTTATCATTCCATCTTCTAATAAGAATGTCTACAGTTCAATATGAATCAACAACAGGAGGACTGTCTGAATTAGATAACAATAAACTGTGTCTTTCATTGTCATCTAGTAATACCACTTTTAATGAGCTGTGCATGGTCAATCCAATTAAAGACAGCCATACTCACAATGACCATGACTTCCATAAAGCTGATTTCCTAGAACTAAATGAGTTAAAAATTCACACAAATAATTCTGTTTTAACCTAAAATCATCAAGTAATGAAAATCAGTTCAGAAAATATGTTCTCTTTGACTCTTCCAGACTATATCTAGAAACTATGCTATTTATTAAAAAGGCTAAATAGACTGGCTTTTCCTGGAATGTTAGAAGTAGTAATAGCAGAAACTGTAATCTCCTTTTTGCTCTAGAATAATCTGTTATTATTCTTTCCCTGCTCCTTTCAGGTTCCCAGGGTACAATTTACAGTCATGCACATTTTCTGATGTTCAAAATAGCACAAGAGAAAATCTCCTCTATTAATAACAGGTGTCACCTGCTGAGAAATTATGAAGACTTAATACAGACAAAAAGCTGCTACGAGCAAGACATGTAGGACTATTGGGTCAAAACCAGAAGAAAAGCCTTACAGTGTCCCACCGTGGGGTGAATAATGGTGTCCTGGTCTGGGTCAAAACCAGAAGAAAAGCCTTACAGTGCCCCACGGTGGGGTGAATAATGGATTAACAGAGCCCGAGATAAAGGAAGAGGAGGTGAGAAACTGAAAAATTAAAATTAGACAAGCAGAACTCTGAAAATGCAGAATCAAAACAAGGTTTCAAGACTCATCAGCACTGGGCAGAGAATTCAAACTTATTCCCAGCTCTGGAGTGTCCTAAAGTGCATGAGTAGGATAGAGATGGGGGAAAAAGTGCCCAAAACATCAAATAGCTACTGTTCTGGCTTTTGGGGCAGGTTGATGATCATCTTTATTGTCACTAAGAGTATGGAGAGATCTTAGGACTTCCGTGGAGTTCACAGAACATCATATCCATGCAAAAAGCATCTGCAGCCTCTATAAAAGATTACAGAGGAACAGGAAAGCTGCATTTGACAGGACTGTCACTGTTATATGTTTTTAACCAGTAATGCTTGATTTCTGGTCACACAGCCATGTGCCACAAGAAAGCTCAAATGCCTTCTGCTCAGGGCTAGCCTATCTCCCCACCTTCCCAAAAGCAGATTTGACTTGGATTAAGGTGGTCAAAGGAGTCCAGAGCACCGTGACAGAATGAGCAGCATGGGCAATCAGGATCCAAACACTTGTGCATGCTTCCAGCTTCTCTTTTTTTTATCAAAATGGATGTACTCAATATGTTGATTGGCAAGTGCGGAAAATAAAATATTTATCCACCCCTGAAGAGGGTCGGACAAGTACAGGGGACCAAATGCTTCCCGTGTTTTACTTCAACCTGTCTCAAATCCACTATGATGGGACCACTTCAAGGAGGATGTTGAAGCCATTAATTTTCAGAATTGCTCATAGAATATCACTTTTCTCCAATGTGTACATGCAAGAGCTTCAACCAACATGGAGTACAACTGTGGAGGCAATTTTATGATGTGGATATCTGTTCCCTGAGAAAAGGACTGAAGCTACCAAACCAATTTGCATGGACTACCATATGGTCTTCAGATGGTAATAAATTAAGGTGAGTACTGCCAGTTAAAGACTTGGTATTTGTCCTACAAAACACCTCGGCAACACTGATAGTCTGTAGCTTTTGAAACTGTAAATCAAACCTCTAACATCTTGTGAACATAGGTCGTGACATTTTGTATCTTTTGTTGTATTGGAGAAAGAAAAGGCAGTAGCCTTTAGCAGATGTTAGGGGTTGGGGAACATGTCAACCAGTATGTCAAAAATTAGCTGAGCATAACACATTATTCTTAATATGCATTCAGAACACACACTGTAATGACTGAGAATGCTGCAAATACTGAATATAAACTATTGCTAATGTGTTTTACAGACCCACACTATGGAGTACATTCGGTGATGTTTCAAGTTTCAGTTGACAGACTGACAGATACTAATTGACAGAATACACTGTAGTGGAATTCTTGACATTGCTATTATCTATCCTAAAGTCTAGATGCAAGATCACAGTAAGACACCGTTCCATGTGAAAGATTAGTCATAGGAAGCGGTGCATTACTATGTTTCAGTAACTTTGACTGCACGGAAAATTAAGCATGATGAAGGTACAGTGACAGTTTTCACTACATTTTCATAAAATGTTCCTTTAAATGTTGCAAGGAGTAATTAAAAGAAAAAATACTGATATAAAATGATAAACTGGAATACTTGATTTACATAATCAATTTGTATCTGGAAAATCAATGGGATGAAAGCAGAAAGTCAAAGCTATGTTTATACTTCAGTCCTTAAAAGTACACAGTTCAATTTAAATTGCAAGGAAGATGTTCTGAGGCCCTATGGCTCCTCCTACTGAAACATAATGACAAAAATAAAAGTTTTATCACAAATTTGAATAGGAATAAGACAGTCCCTTAATATTATTTTACTTTAAGATACACAGATATATACATTTATATATAAGCATATGTATGTACTCATATCTGAACTAAATGCCCTGAGAATAGAAGTTTACTATAAATTTCACCATGGCTAATGTTAGTGCTCTCACCAAAACATAATACAAAATTCTTAAATGTTTGATTAAAAGTAACATTCAACAGGCAGCATGACAGCGTAAAGTGCTAAAGTATGCCTGTGAGGATTGTTACTCTCTTCACATATTTTACATGCCATGTGGATTTTTCTTATTTTTACATGACTCATACTCCTATTTTTTAACACATTTTCAGAAACAAATGCCACAGGAATGAATCAAAAGACTGTCTCATAATGGATAATGTTAGAGGCAAAATAAATAGATTCAGGCATGCACAAAACATGCAGTTTTCAAGAACATTCCCATAGGAATATCACAATCACAGAGAAACTGAAGACTTCTTGATTTGTAAGAGAATGAACCTCTAACAATGGAAAATTTAGATAGAACTAAATATATATAAATTGCTTTAGTAGATATTTCAGCAGACTGAAAATCTGACTTACTAGACAAAATTTTTTAAAAATTTTAACTAAAGTGTCATTGCACCAATAGAATTATATTGCCATAATGTAAATCAATCAAAATAAACCATGAATTTCTTGTTATTTGCCACATTTAATTAAAAATCATTCTGTGATGCATACTTGTATAATTTCCTATACCTTCTGTGGCTGCTAGTGACAGTCTACAGCTACAACAGGGAATCAGTTCATACAACAGTGCATACTAATGAAGCAACTGATGCAGCATTCTCCACCAGCTCAGGGGAAAATACAAAAATGTTGTTGCCTTAATTCTGCAGATCATTGGGAATTATAACAGCATGGGGATTTTTTTGTACTATTAATATATATTTTAATGTTCAGCTGCAGAGTGTGCAGAGTGTGTTAATTTCTTGGTACAAGTTTAATCACTTCTCACTGACAGAAAGCCAAAGGCTTCTAAATTGCTTGCAATCCTATAATACTTCTTTTTATTATTATTATTTTCCTTCTCTTCTCTTTTCAGAGCATAGTTTAGCATACTCTAAACCTCTGCCAGTTATGAGGGAATTATAAATATTGCTTTAAAGAAATAAGATTCCTTGAATCACTCTGAAAAAAAAAAAGAGACACACAGCTAGACAAGTAGAGCATTCTGTAGAAGGTCTTAACTTTGAATATACTATCCGACAAAGAGATGATTCACTTACTACACACCTCTCTTTCTTATTACTATACGCACTTTCACTTCCATCAGTTTCATATCGTAAGGTGGTGTCTGGTTTGTTATATACTAAGTATCACAAAAAAATCCCAAAAAGCCTCTCAACAAAGAGATGATTCACTTACTACACACCTCTGTTTCTTATTACTATATGCACTTTCACTTCCATCAGTTTCATATGGTAAGGTGGTGTCTGGTTTGTTATGTACTAAGTATCACAAAAACATCCCAAAAAGCCTCTCGACAAATGTTTCAGCTAAATCATATTTTTCAGATTTCCAGCTGCAGTATGTTCTCTCTCAGGTACTGGATATAACACAGTTTAAGAAGATGGAAATTAAATTTACAAAAAACAAAACTTTAAAAAGGAATATATAGTTCTTCCTGCAATTTCTTGGCAGGACATTTGATATTCTAGTTTGTCATTCAAATCAGATGGATCAGTTCTGACTTTTTCCCAAAATGTGTACAATCCAAATGATTTAATACCTTTTTACATGAAGGCGAGAGGCAAAAGAAATGCATCTCCAGAAGCAACTAGATGTTTAAATATGCAAAACAAACATGGTGCCTGGGGAGGATAACGTTTTGACAGATTCAGTCCTCATGGTAGTCTTAGTTGAGATGTAACAGTTCCTTATGTGCAGAGATAGTGCAGCAGAGCAAGGGTGACAGGAGTGTCAATAGGGGATCAAACTGGCCCATAAAGCAGTTTTAGATGGTCTCTAGGAATGCTGTTGGCCACCCAGTCAGCTCATGCTATCAGCTAACCACCCCAGAGATGAAGCTCGTGAATCTTCAATAATTTCCAGACAGGTTTTAGTTCATCTGTGTTGGAAAATAAGAACATTCTTCCTTCTGCTTCTGAAGGTTGTCTGTGAGTTCCTGAGTAAAGCAAAAGGCTAATAATGAGGCAAGTGATCATATAAGAACAGAAGTTGGCCTGAACTTTGGTTCATCTTCTTGTTGCTGCTCAACCCGCATCTGGTGGAAAAAGAGAAAGACTACGTTTTGGTTTGCTGAAAATAAGAACATTCTTCCTTCTGCTTCTGAGGGTTGTCCTACTCAAAACCTGAAATAGGAGGAGGGAAGGAAATGCAGGTGTCTTCATACAGCATTAACTTCTATCTATCTGCACTCAATAGCTCTGGTTTAGCCCGACAGACACAAGGGCCAGCCTTTACTGTTAAAAGAAGTTAAGAGTGGTCACCTTCTCTAGCAACCCTGACCCAAATCCCCTCCTTCCCAGCTGCTGGAGCCCAGCCCAGTACCCCAGGGTCTCTGGCCAGGCTGAAGAATGAAGCTTTTAAGAATGGTCAGAACCACAGGTCCAGATTAAATTAAATATAACAATAGCCTGCATGTATAGGAGTGGGGTGACAAATCTTGAGCTATTTTCTGAATATGTTGTTAGCACTTGATTAGTGATGAGGGAGCAGTTGAAATGTCCAGAGTACGAATCCAGTCATGTTTGAACAGACTGATTCGTTTATTAGTATTGACAACTAACTTTGGAGAACACTACCATATTTTCACAAACTTAGAAGATCCAAAGTGTTATCCAGTATTTACTGACATTAACAGTGACCAGAAATGCCACAATATCCAAGAACACTAGTACAGCAATAAGTAGAAAGTACAAAGGGCTTAGTAGCACAAAGATAATGGTTTACATAACTTGATAAATAAATTAAACCAATCTATAGCTTGCTACTGATAGCTTTTCAGTCATACTTTTAATCTACTACATTTTATATATCACAGATTTACAACAAGCCACTTCTACTTCTTGTCTGGTTTTTTACTGGTGTTGTTCTTGACAGGAGATCTTTTTTCAGTGGAACTCATAGATGAACAGAGCGTAGTTTCTAGTTATTTAGATAAAAGGTATAATTACCAAAGAAATAAGTTGCATACATCTTCTGCTGCCAACATCACCAGGAAACCGCAGAATTATTGCCTTCTTGGTTTGAGGTATGCACCTCATTTCAAAGTTTTATTTCTCAGTGCCTTCCATCAGCTCATCCTAATAAAAATATATTTCATTAAAAAAAGCCTGTCTGTGGGACTGAGTGTTCTTTTTGGTTTCCTACCAATTGCCCAGTGCTTACAAAGGGCAATAAGAAAATTTAAACTAAAGAATAAAAATGTGACAATAAAAATAGCACATATACCATCTGCAGCATCATACAGCACAGCTAATTTATGGATGATCTTGAAAGTCGAAACAAGGCTCAAGTGTACTTGCCTAAACTTTTTCTCCTATACAGATTAATAGAGAACAATCAATCCAGTGTAATGCTCTTCCAGTAGACTTAATGTACAGTGAATGGATAGCAATTTAACCTTTAATTTCTAAATTGTCATTGTGCTATGATATCACCTTTTTTTGTTTTTGTTTTTGGTTTTTTTTTTGTACCACCTATAAAAAGAGTACAGGAGACAGTGTTCAGATTAGAATAGCAAAGTACCAAAGCAGTAAGCAAGTAGGGCTCTGCTTTCAAAGGCATTTTTATCCTACAAGTGCAGTAAAAAAAGCCATATGACATTTTGCTGGGAGCAGAGAAGAAAATTATACTTTATTAAAGTATTTCAAATGTGTACTAACAAGACGGATCTTCTTCTGCACAGCATAACAGAACCACATGAAGGACTTTAGACATGAAATAATGAGATTCTACAGAAGCTAAAAGCCAGTTTTGGTCATTAAAGTACTAGTAGAAGTAGACTCACATCCCATAACTACCAATCTAGCTCAGATAATAAATGCATTTGATAGTTCCCACTCACTGTCATGGTCAATATCCCATGTCTTCCCCTGCCCACACTTATTTATGCCTGATTTCAGCTACCAGACTTTAATGTTAAAGTTAGTTGTCCAGTTTCCTCATGCTCGCTTTATTGTCAGTGGGAAAAGGTAAGCTTATACAGAGTAATTTAGAACAGGAGCCTAAATATGGAAGAGGTCCAGATTTCTCTTGAGCAGATCAGTTCACTCTGCTGACTGGGGAGACGCCAGTGATAATGCTCCTAGTTTAAAAATATAAAGCTAGGCAGCTCAATGCAGATCAGCCTGGCCTAACACACCTGCACATTGCTTTTTTTTAAAAAAATAACAAAAGGCAAATTCCATTTTCACTTTCTCTGCTCACAGAGGCAATTTTGCACTGGAAAGGAAGTAATTGGCTTCAAATCACAGCAAAATAACCTGGTCTCTAACAGGACAGGGCCAGCAGCTGGTTTATTTCTCATTCAGCTGCCCAGGAGAATTCATCCAGCAGCTGATAGACCAAGGCTTGCAATCTGATATAAACAGATTTGGATAGACAGAGCTGATTGAAATTGATTGCTGGCCACCAAAACAGCGACTTCTGTGTGAATAGTCCATGGGGAAGTGATGTAGAAGAGTGTGGTTGCGTTTATCCAAAGATTGCAGCAGTAGCACAGACTGTTCAAATTGTACCGAAAGATGAGGTGTTAACCTCCTCAAGAGGAACCTAAGATGTCTGTCAGAAAGAGAAGGGTTAGTTTAAACTTAAGGTGTCAGAATGAATAAACTACCTTCATTTATCTTATGTGTGTGACCCATAGTGTAGAACTCCTTGCCACTGAGAGTTGCTGATACTAGAATTCTAGGTAGAGTTCAAAACTGACAGGATAATGTCACGAGGGAAAAAAAACAAAACAACCAAACAAACAAAACCAACAAACGATGTTAAATGCAAAGACAGTCATCAATCCATAAATCCAGTGGTCATGAACAACCTGGTGGAATATTCTGGAAAATACCAAATGCTGACTTTTTTCATGTACTCTTTCTCAAGCTATTGTTGGATAGCAGGTACTCACTCTGCCACAGTAGTGACATTCTATGTTCTTGTCATATTCTTAAATACTCTTACTAAACTGAAGGTTCTCCCTTGCTTTCTAGAAAATCTGTCACTGTCTTTCACTCTAGAGTGAACCTAGGTAAGGATAGGGGGGGAAATACAAATGTCAGAAAGACACTGATTGATCAAGGTGCTCCAAAGAGAATAGAAGATTAAGCATTTGGGTTTTTTTCCATAGGGACCGAAAAAATGGAACAAAAATTCTCCACCCAGAAATCAAACAGATCAGCAGAAAGATATTTAGTCTGTATCTCTTATGCTGACTTTCATAAACTGAGTGAAGATACAGATGCAAATCTCTGGATTCAGGACTAACTACCTAACATGTTCCACTCCCTATTAAGCCCTGTTCTTTGTCCGGTCATCTAAAATGTTCTAAGAAGTAAAAGCTCAGACATTCCAAAGAACTACCAAAAATACCTAGAGATTCCTGCATCTGTTAATCTTCAGCTATTCTAAACTTTCTTATCCAGTAGCTCAATAAAACATTAGCACATCCTTTCATCCTTCTCTATTCAGCAAGCATTCTACTATGCACACATGCTTTAAAGATTTGCAGAGTAAGCATGGTCAGTTGAATCATGGTTCAAACAGCCACACTTCTTCATAAATCAGAATTTTACACAAGCTCTGAGATTCAGAGAAGGGTAAAAAAGGCATAATTGTTATAACAAAGACTATTCTACCATGTAATGCAGGACACAGGTATTAAATCCTGCTTTGGGTCCGATAACTGTGGTTGAGCCAGAGCATATCAAAAGGTTTTAGCAAGAAGGAAATAAAAAGGAAATGGGGCTAAAATACTAAACTTTTCAAAGCTGCTGGGAAATGACAGTTCCTAGACACAAAGAAGACAATTTATCCCAACAATGAAGTCTAGAACATGAGAGAAACCAAAACTGAGGAGCTGTAAAGATAATTGTCTTATGTGTTCAATCAGACAGAAAGCAATAAAGTACACTAACCATGCTAGACCTAGATATTTCAGTTTAAATTATAACCCTAAACTGGAAATGTTAGTTTTCTTCCAAAGGCAACCAGAATACCCAAAGCATCTGGCTGCTTTGAATAATGCATGAAGATGGGAAAAAAAAAATAAATAAAGTCCTTAGAAAAACAAGCAGATTTTTTGGTCAGAATTCTAAACTGTACAGTCTCATTTCAGAAAAATAAAAATGCCTTGAGAGAGATAAAATATTCTTAGACTAAAGTAATGTATATTAATTTAAACAATTCATTTTGGTTTTATTCAGAAATTATTGATACACCAAATTTAACTAAGATAAACTGTAAATATGTTCATCAAAGGGTTGAGACCTAAGAGTTGATATTATAACATCACTTTTACTTTTAAGCAAGATTAATTTTAATAAAATTCTGATATAAAAAAAGATTTGTTCATGTGTTTCAGTTTATGCACTCTGAGTAGTTCTATCTGACTCAATAAGAATAGTCACAAAGGATAAAACTGAGCAGTTGCATATGTCTCTGTGTAGGACTGAAGTTTAATACATCTGGGAAAAATAATGTAACTGTTAGCCTCTAGGTGAGAAGAACCTGAAAGGCACTGATCCCAAAAGAGATCTGGAGATTTTAATTGGGAATGAATTAGATTACTGTGCAATATTACAGGAAAACAAAAATGGCAATGCAGTTCTGATTGAGGAATCGTGTCACAGAAGTAGGAAGAAAATAATCCTCTCTGTTTCAGTCAGATAAAAGAAATAGTAGCTATAATTAGAAAAAAAAATATATATAATTACATTACTGACAAAGAAAACCTTGAATAATTATTAGAAAAAAAATTATAATAAAGGGACTATTAAGCTGTGGCATAGACATTTGGAGAAAAGAATAAAAAGCAGAGCAGCACGTAGGAATTTTAAACTCCACTGCATATAATATTAGAAAAAGTACTCCCAAGACAAGCCTTCATAGGCTAGTAGGCAGGTAAGTAGCTTCTCTTCTGTTTTTCCATTGTTTGTTATTCCATGAGCTTCCAGCTGTCTGAATAACACTGGTGAGATTGAGCCAGTTTTGGATGCAGTGGCTCACACAAGATATAGACATACTGTCTGAGAGTATTCCTTCTCCATGGGCAAGACATCAAACATGCCTCATGACTAAATTTAACTGTGCTGAATTATGCCATAATTAAATAATTATAATTACTTATACTAACAATAATTTAATAAAACCACATAAATGGGATCTGGGAGTCCTGGTGGACAGCAGGATGACCATGAGCCAGCACTGTGCCCTTGTGGCCAGGAAGGCCAATGGCATCCTGGGGTGCATTAGAAGGGGTGTGGTTAGTAGGTCAAGAGAGGTTCTCCTCCCCCTCTACTCTGCCCTGGTGAGGCCGCATCTGGAATATTGTGTCCAGTTCTGGGCCCCACAGTTCAAGAAGGACAGGGAACGGCTTGAGAGAGTCCAGCACAGAGCCACGAAGATGATGAAGGGAGTGGAGCATCTCCCTTATGAGGAAAGGCTGAGGGAGCTGGGTCTCTTTAGCTTGGAGAAGAGGAGACTGAGGGGAGACCTAATTAATGTTTACAACTATGTTAAGGGCAAATGTCATGAGGATGGAGCCAGGCTCTTCTCAGTGATGCCCAACGATAGGACAAGGAGCAATGGGTGTGAGCTGGAACACAGGAGGTTCCGCTTAATCTTGAGAAAAAACTACTTTACGGTGAGGGTGACAGAGCACTGGAACAGGCTGCCCAGGGAGGTTGTGGAGTCTCCTTCTCTGGAGATATTCAAGACCCGCCTGGACGCCTTCCTGTGTAATCTCGTTTAGGTTCCTGCTCTGGCAGGGGGATTGGAGTACATGATCTTTCGAGGTCCCTTCCAATCCCCAACATTCTGTGATTCTGTGATCACTGAAAGTTTGTCTCTCAAATTAGCAACTTCTTCTCCTATTCAAAGATAGATAACTAGTTACTTTGTGGTCACTATTAGTGCTATTTTTTTTGTTTGTTACAACCTGTCTTCCCTTGCCGGTTTAACAGGTATCTGCCCCTCAGAGAATTTACCTCATTAGTTAAAAAATTTTGAATCCAACTGAGTCTTAAATAGACTTGGAGAATTATAGCTCCTGCATGACTGTCATAGTGTGGAGGACTCAGGTTTGCAACACTTCCCATTAGAAAAACATGGGGTTCGGGTTTTTTGTGACTTCAAAGAAATTGAACAATTCAGGTCAAAATTTTCTCTGTGCCATGGTTTCATGTTTAAAACCATTAAACACTCTATGAGCGCTGAGAAAACCTTGTCATGTTTTCTAAGACCAAACAGACTTCCCATGTGCCTTATCAGTGTCTGTGTGCAAGTAGAGGAGGGATGTATAATGGTAATTCAAATAGAAAAGTAATTTATTTTTTTTTTTCTATTTCACAGGGAAATACTCTGCCTTTAGCTCCAGGAAGCAAGTAAACTAGATCCTATGACTTAGCATGCAGCCTACCACCCCATCCCCACATCCCAAAAAATGAACCTGAGCTAGTCATTTCCCCTCTTGCAGTACTAATTTGTAATAGCAAAGAGATCATTGTTATAATATTACACATAAACAGAAGTTTCTCTTGTACTGTTAAAAAAAAACCCAGTTGAATAAAGTGAGTTCCCCTGTTCTTTAGGTTTTATATTTGTGATTCTTCTGCTTGTCAGTTCATTTTGAAGTCTCTTTGTTCTATGAAAATAGTTTGTGACACAATCTTAAGAAAGGAAGCTCCCTAAGGATTACAGAGCAATGTTAGAGTATATATGAATGAGCCACTCTCCACAAGCAGGAGGTTTAAACCTGATTGGCAGTAACAGATCCATCTCCAAAAATATGCTTGCACAAAAGGTTTGTTTTTTTTTTTTTTTAAAGAGCCTTGCTCACTCAGAGCAGAGCTCTCTCTTAGAATCTGTTGAATCCCATAGCCTGATAGATGAAAGGTTGATGCACCCAAGGTTGCTGCACCTCTGTGACCCCATCTCCAGCCACTAGTGAGGTTGAGCATTGATTCCCGATAAGCACACATGCATATTATATAGAGTGAGTATACAGATGTATCCATATTCATGCACATCACACAGATCAACGCAGACAGAAAACACACAGCACTCACACAAACAGGGAGTCTGATCCCTGTTCCTCCTCTCCAGCTTATCAGGACTGAAGTCTGTCAGTAGAATGTTAACACCATGGGTGTCCGTATACAGTAATAAATAGGTATATCTTTATATTTGTATGTGCAATATCAATCCCTCTAGCAGCTGGTCTAGATGCTCAGTCTATTCAGTAGAAGGTCTCCAATCCTCTCGTCTCTCCAGCTATGGGCACACAGACCTGTGAGTCCCTGAAGGTTCATGGTCCCACTCTAGTTTCTCATACTAAGACCTCCCTCCAATTCACTAGCTAGTCCAGTTTTAAATTCATTAATATTCACATACACACACACATTCACTCAGGATGGAAAGCTCACCCATACAGAGAGTAAAAATTTGGTTTAATGAGAAGATATGGCAAGTATGGTAATTAAGCACAAGACACAGTCAGACAAGTGTACTGCAACCTGATTACGCAAAATGAGGTTCCTTAACCCCTTCTGTTTTCCCACACTGTTCCTCCCCAATCCACCTTTTTCTGTCTTTTTTAGTAGCTCTAAACATGCCATAGTAAGTCTCACACATTGCCACAATCACCTTAATATACCTGTCCTGGTTTTAGCTGGGATAGAGCTAATTTTCTTCTTAGTAGTTAGAATAGCTCTGTGCTTTGGATTCAGTATGGGATTTGGTAGGAGAAGAATGTCAATAATATACTATGTTTTTAGTTGTTGATAAGAAATCAAGGACTTTTCAACTTTGCATATTTGCACAAGAAGCTGTGAGGGAACATAACCAGAGCAATGGATCCAAAATGGCCAACGGGATATTCCATAACATGCAATATCTTGCTCAGTATATAGATGAGTGTTGACTGGGAAGCCAGTCCTGGGTTTCAGGATTTTCTCTCCACTAGAATCACTAGTCAGGAATGGGCTGGATATAGGTCAGCAGGTGGTGAGCAACTGCACTGTGCATCACTCATTTGTATATTCTATTATTACTATTATTATCACTATTATTTTTTTTTTTAACTTTTTTTTTTTTTTTTTTTTTTTTTTTTAATCTCAACCTACAAGTCTCTTTACCTTTACCCCTCCAATTCTCTCCCTAGTCCCCTGGGTGGGGAAGGGTGAGCAAGCAATGGCATGGTGTTTGGCCGTCAGCTGGTTAAAACCATAACAAAAATCCCATAATAAGTTTTACACAATGATCAAAATACTCTTCTGCCTACATCCCACAATAGGTCCTATTAGCCCTGTAGGCAGATAAAGGACAACATTTCCTCAACCTTACATAACACCTCTTTGTGCATTATTTCTTTTAAAGAAACCTGAACTAATATGATATAGTAACAAGTACCAGCAAGAAAAAAAAATAAAAATTCAAATTTGCTTATGCACAAATCGCTATATTGGTATTAACAGTTCTTTACTCAACAGATGAGACAGTGGCTCCAAACCATGTACTAAAATATCTAATGCAAAAGGTTTAACAATGAAAGCACTTCCCCATTGAGGGCTAATTACAGACACTTCACTGTGCAGTCATGAGGATTAAATGTTTGCATTAGCCACACAGACATTAGCAGAGAAACTGTCCATACCAGACTATAATCTCCCGATCTTTTGCAAAAAGTATCTTGGAAAGCTGGAAAAATGAAGCATCTTCTTGTGAACACCATGTTTAACTACACTAAAGCAGATGTGTAATTGATTGTTGTATCTGGAGCTAGCTAGTTCTTTACACCCAAACAGTTGAAAGAACAAGAACACATTTTTCTCCTGGGAAAAAAAGAGTATCTGGGTCTTTCCAAACAGAATTTGATTTGCCTCAAAACATGAGGCTAGTCTGAACCTTCAGGTAGTACAGATTACTGCAGTCTGGTTTAAGTGTACTCACTGCTTAGGAGCTTTGTTTTCCAATTTGTTTCTCACTACATCTGCTGGATTTTGATGTAAGATTTTTACTTTAAACTATAAGACTCTGTGATTACCTTCATGTGATGATATGAAAGATACAGAGTAATAAAAGGTCTTTATCTGGACCGCTCTTGCTGTTGTCAGGACTTTCTCTGGAAGGGAGCCTTGGGTTTTTGAACTCCTTCACCTTTAGTCTCTTCCTTTTTCCAGCACACAGATTTGTTTCTGTTTTTAGACATTCAGCAGAGCTCACCACTTCCCAGGCTATTTCTCTAGAGGAGATTGCAGTGATTAACTTCTCAGCCCCTGCTTTTCTCTCTCCTTAACCCATGAGATGGAATACATTAGATAAATAATAACCAAACTTCATGTTGCAAAGCAACCAGGCAGAAGGAGATTTCATACCAATGGCTAAATGAACCATTCATGCTGGATATTCAGGAAAATGAGGCCGTTTAGTTTTGAATGGAAAGAGAGAGTTGCACTATGAGCAGAAATTATTTGTGCTCAATTTTTTTTTTTTTTTTTAAAGCTGAGTTTTCTGGGCACATATCACACTGCCTAGTATTAAAGAGGAAGGAGATATAAAGCTTCCTTATTCCATCATCTGAACCCCCCTAGGAAATCATCCTTCAAGTCTGTAAAGTGAAGTGCACCAAACACATACTGGACTCTCAATCCTGAGCAGCTTACAATTCCAAAATCTCTTTCAGGATCTACTACAGGTACCTAAAGCAACAATAGACAATAAGATTTTACTAAAAGTTAACATTATGGAATATATTTCACACTAGATTTTTAAGAATAAATCATAACAGTTCACATAAAATCCTCAAACAGAGGCCTGCTGAATACTGTATTATTGTATATGTACAGTAAATGACAAAGCATTTTGAGGTGATAAAAGTTATGTCTCAAGTGTTTTCCAAGTAATTCTGCTTCTCAATTAGTAAACAAATTCTTAATTTCTGTTCTAAATTTTTATCATTTCAATTTCAAAATATTTAAATTTATTTCATTAAAAGATTTGCAAAATATTTTTTTTCAGGACAACAACTTTGACCATAATATGAAAGGGGAATATACACACTTCTATATACACACACATAGGTATTTAGAAAATATACACTTATATATGTGTGTGTGTATGTACATATATGTACACACACATATATATTCTTGATCCCACACTGCAAGAAATCAGGCAAGAAAGATAAGAGACCGTCATGACTGAGTCGAGACCTGCTGGTAAGGATGTCCCTGTTTACTGCAAGGGTGTGGGAATAGATGACCTTTAAAGGTCCCTTACAACCCAAACTATCCTATGACACACACCTCTACATATGTGTGTATGTATATACACACACATATATAATACATACACACATACACACACATACACAAGGATCTCTGTAGTTAATGTCATTTATAATTGCTTCTTCCCTTACAGAAAGAATCTATCAAAGGCTCCATGAAGCTGAATTATGACACAACTTTTTTTAAAGTAAACAACTGAACCCCCGACTATCAAAACAATAAAGCTCTAAGTGTTTCCCAGAAAGATGCTAAATCACTTTCATCATCACAAGGGAAGTTTTAATATACTATGGTTTTCTATGAATTTGCAATAAAGCAGTACGTAGCACTGTCTTTTCCAAAGGCAGCTAACAACATTTATCCAGAGTATTCACTGTTTTAATATTCTTTTCCAGACACTGCGGATAGGAGACAGCATCCATGGAAGAGATGCATCCATTGTTACACCATAGATGATAGCTTTTAGCAATGCACACCATGGCTCTGTAACTCTAGAAAGGAATGCATAAGGGAACACAGCTTTTCTTTCAGCCCAGCAAATGTGTCAACAGTTCGTTCTTCAGATGACTTGATCAGAGGAAAACACAGAGTTCCCTCCTAGCACCCTCAGTTGCTATTTTTATTCTTTTTCAGTTCTTAGGACATCATGTTCATGTAACTTCAGGAAAATCTTTAGAGACCTTTGATAATTCTCAAATTGTAGCTTGAGAAACTTTGCTTCCAACCACAGTTCTCTCCTTGGCACTCTGCTCCCATAATGTTCTGAAGTGCACTGTGCCATTTGGAGGCTAGAGCACAAAACAGAGTGACAAAAAGGATTAGAAAAAAAAAAAGAGGAGACATGACTGAGGTGGGAGGTTGAAGTTAAGAGGAAGAGACAGGCAGATCACAAGAGCCCTGATTTTTTTCCTGCACACTGGTGAGCTTTCAACAGTAGTAGAGGAAATATTGTCTGTTCAGACAGACTACTGCCTAATAGCTAAGGCAATCTGTGGAAGACGCAAATATGATTTCCATCAAATGGAAGAGGGACTTTCAGGTTAACTATGAAGGCTCTCACATCATTATGACCTCCTCCTGCCTCCATTCTGCAATGTTTTTAAAAGTGGAACATAAGCAGAAGGAAAGTTAAGTGCTGGAGTCCAGTCCTGCTTTGGCAAGTGGTAGGTACTAGTGTGAAAACTAAGACTAAGATATTTCTGAACATTTTTGAAATTTAGGCACTGGCCAAAAAACAAAGCCCCTTCACATCAGGCAGCAGATGAATGGATTACAAGTTTGCACTTCAATGCTGAATTTTCACTGCAGCTTTAGCATAAAGAATCAAGGTTTTTCTTTGCATCTCAACTTTTGGAACTCTCCCACATAAGCAAACAACAGCATTCATCAGAACTCTACAGTGAAATGCACAGCTTCAGCACAGGGCACCAGGATGGATCAAAGTTAATCATACTGTCAGCAAGTTTAGGTGGTGACTTTTTAAGCCATTACCTTTCAGAGACATCACTTATTAAACATCTGAGTATCCACTGACAGTGCCGAGAGTTTCTTCACTACACTTACACATATCGCATATGTTGGCAACCCATCTGCTCTGTGGCAGCTGACCGGTATTTTGCCATTCTGCTGCCGTGACAGTGCTGGCATTAAAATGTAATCAATACAATTCTGTACATTATCTTGATCTAGCTTCAGAAAGGCATATAATTGGATTATCTATTGAATTGTAACCTCACAACAACTGCAGATGGGGCTTTTTTTATCTTAGTCGAGGACAGGTGAAGTATGAGAGCATGTTATTGAAAACAGGAAATTCTATTAACAAGTCTACGTTTAATATATTTCAGTATGACCTAAATCTCCCCAAGTCTGCAAACTTAACCTTTCCTTTCCAATTTATTAGCCGAGTAGCTTTGAGGATATGAATAAAGAAAAATAATTAATGGAGAGAATGAAGTCTAGGAATAATCCTCTTTTCCTGCCCTCCCATCCCTATTTCCAGGAATTTTGATTTTTTCTCACTGCACATCGTACTAAGGACGTAAGAGCTCATTAATTATCAGATAACAAAAACCAGTCATTTAGCCTTTAGTACTTGTTGTACAGGGAAGCTCAGATACCTGTTTTGGGACTAAGAGTGTCTTTGAGTAGTTATATGTGCATCTAGTCTGACATTTCAAATAAGACATGGGGTTGAAAAGGAGGAGGAGGAAAGGGGATTGTGCTTTTCTTTAAGCTTCACACTTTAACTCATTAGCACGCGGCTAGGCAGTTCATGCTGAAAAGCTTCAATATTGCAGCATATCGCAACCAGAGAACTACAGGTTTAGGCTTAACCACTAGGTTATCTCATAGCCAGATTGGGTTTTCTACATTTATTCTGTTACAAAAGCAAGAGCAGTTAACATCCCAATGTACATTTTATTGCTAGGTTATGGCAGGAGCCTGTAGATGGTATAACCATATCTTTTGGAATATCCTAGGAAGTATTGCTGTGAAATAGTCATGCAGGTAATTGGACAAGAAATGCAACAAAAGACTGAAATTCCTGGATGACATTCAAATCCACTCTGTTACTACATTGTTTATACCAAAGCCCATGGCTCTGCTGTTGTTAAGAGTCTTGTCAGCTTTTCCATTATATGTTCTTATTTTCAGGGATTTGTTGGTCAGAGAGAATCACTTCAGGCAGAGTGAAAACATTAGGAAACTAAAATTTGGCCAAAGGCAAAGAGCATTGTTTACAGCTGTTAGATTCACAGCTGGACCAACCCTTTGCTTTAACAACATTAAAAATAAATGGTGAAGTAAGCATGTCTTATTATAAGGTGAAACAGTAATAATAAGAAAAACTTTTAACTCATTTTTTAAGATATTACAACTTATTAAGAACTAAAACATTGGTGAACAAGATAAACTCTAGGCAGAGCTTTTCAACATGGTCACACACATTTTCATACTCATCCACAACTCAGCATTACAGGGTAGGAGCAAGAGTATTTTGACATCTGAAACCACAAGGTAAGACTCTGCCTGCACACATAGGTTGGATTCAGTTACAGATCTGAAAGTACACTTTGACCCCCTCTAAGAATCTGTTTCCAGGTCCTCTGAAGCAACAACAATCTAGATAAAATGGATGTTCCTAAGCTGTTAAACAGAGATACAAACACTCACAAGCTTTGAATATGGTCACACTTCAGTTCTCATACCGTAACTGATACATATGTCATCAGAAACACCTACAAAGCACCTCAAAAAAAAAAAAAAAAAAAAAAAAAAGTATGATTTAAGCATCACCTAGGTATACCTGAAGATAATAGTCATCTACATTTTTAAACTTAAATATCTCATTAAAATATGAGTATTAAAGTATCTGATAAACACAGATATAAGATGTGTTTTGCCTAATTTTTAATGACCATTGAAGAAAAATTTCAGAGAAAATTTAGATTTTTTACTTTTTCAGAGAATCTCTTCCAAGGATCTCACCAACTGATTTATATCTAGAAAATATGGAAATGTTGATTCACATAATCAACATCTGAATCAAGATTATTCAATAATAAAGAATGAGACATTAAGATATAAAAAGCACAAATAGCTTTTAAAAATAGTGCACATTTCTGAAAACTTTCTTAGATTCAGGGAAGTATATATAAGCTTAAAAGTCATAGATATTTGGATTTAAGTAGTTTACCGAGATTCTTTACTTACTTATATCTGTGCTAGTCTCAGCTTGCCACCAGGGAAAAGAATGTAACACAGAGCTGGGAGTGAGGATGCCAAGTTCAGTTTCGGGCTGTGCTGTTCACTGCGCGTCCTTCTACAGAATAGTGTCATGAAATGCTCAGAGGCAACAGGCAATAAATTCACCATGTTAGAGGAAAGAAAAGCTGAAGTAAGTCCAGCTTCTAACAAAAGAAGATTTTTTCCTCACTTTGCTCTGTAAATTAAGTGACATCAACTCTTGGGAGCCTAGACAGAACAATACAAGCTCTGGAAAGTACATGTTTTTCCCATCTTTAGTCTGTAAGCACATCAGGAACCATTTGCCTGAATGTTTTCTTTACAGTCCATTCCTGCAATACCTACAAAGACAAGCCATCCCAAAGCTTTTATACAAAGTGGCAAAACCCCTTGGACAAGCACAGCAGTATTACAGCACTACAGTCACCCTGTTAGATTTGAAACCTGTGCAGTTATTTACAACAGCTTTTCAGATCACCTCCAAGTTCTGCACCTTAAATCTCTGATTACTGCAGAGATCTGAAAACAGTGGGAGGTCTCTTGTATCCTGCTGATACTTTTGGCACAGCAGCAGGAGATACTATAATTGCCTCAGCAAAATTCCTTTACTTGTGTGTCTGTACCACTGAAGAATTTGCAATTGTGTTTAAATATTTGCTGGTGGGACATTTAGAATATATTTATAGAACTAACATTTTGTGCTGCTCAGAAGCTATAAACTGTGCAGTCTGTTCATTATTGTTCTGTACATTGCATTTCACAGACACTGCAATGTCTCTAATGGGAAGGAATCCTGATACTTTTATTGCCACGTGAAATTTAACGGGGTTTCCAGAACACACAGGTGCTCTTCTTCAACTCTAAAGGGTCAACATGAGCTGTTACATTTCTAGACAGCTATTAGGATGGAACAGAAATTACAAAGCATGTTGGATATAAAAACCAAAAAAAGTGCTCCACCCTCCTCAGATGATACTCATCAGACAAGCCACTCTGCTACGATTTCCTTCTATTTAATACATAATCTTGATACCTCCATGCTTAGAATAATTAGGAAGTGTTCTCTACACCGCTCTCTCTTTCTGAGTTAAGAACATTAAACATTCTGATAGCTTTACTGTACCTCACTGTACATATTTTCCTTTGACAGGGCCAATTGGAAGTAAATAATATCAGTATAACATTAAGAAGGATGAACACAAATTCCTTCACATAAACTCAGAAAATAACCCTTGGCTAAGAATTTGGCTGAACAGAAAAGTTTCACCAATAATAACAATTTTCTTCACAGCTGAACAACACCCAGTACAAGTGGAAATTTTTTAATTATGGCTTGAAGCCTCTTTCAAGTAACACACAATGAACTTTAAAAGGATAATTATTTTAAAATCCCAGAATAAGTCTCAACATTTGCAGTGGCTTGGAGAGAGGGAAAAGCTGCAGAAAGTTGCTTTGGGAAGCAAGAAGAAAGATGTACCATTGATGGTTTAAAATAAATTGTCAGTGTGGTTAAAAAGATGCATTTGAAATCTTATTTCTGGATACTTACCGACAAATTGCGGTAGTGAATTCCTATAGGAAAAAATAATTATTTAAACAGCTCCCAGGAGTCCTTTTCCACCAGCTGACAGTTAGTAGCAATGTACTGGGCTTGTGATTAAAGAGAAACCAAAGATGACCTAGCATGCTACACAAAGTAAAGGGACTCTCAAAGAAGTTGATATTTTCATCCAATTTAAAATACTTTTGAAATACTACACAACTGATGCAGGAAAAAAACAATAAGGATTTCAAAAGTAACTAGGTACATTAGCTAAATTAAGAGGTAAACCAGTATAAAATCCAGTGTGAAAACAAAATAAAGTATTTGTAAAGAAAATATAGAAATTGCCAAGAATTAACATTTTTACGAGCAGTTGAAAAGTTACAATAGTCACAAAAGTTCATTTACAGTTACTGGAATTTTCCAGCATGTCACGCAACATCAACTCATTTCAGATGAAACGGAGGACTATAGAAAGCTATTCCATTGCTATACACAAAACAGACTTATAAGTTGCCTTCATATACTTTCCTGCAAAATCACATGAGTTTTCTTGTCAAAGTATCCTTCTAAAGCACTTGACTCTTCAAGACTCAACCACCACCCAAGATCTCAACAGAAACTTAGAATTTTTCATTAATTAAATTGAGCAATGATTTTATTTTAACTCTAAACAAAATTAAAACCAACAAGACTAAGAAAGAGAAAATCAGCCAACTTCAAGTGTAGTCACTTTCCCTTTAGAGCACTTCTATGTAGTTGGATTGATTGTACTGAAGGAATCTATTAAAAATTGAAGTACAATAAAGGGAACAATTCCAGAAAAATTGCTGTTACCTTTCTAAACCTGTTACCAGTGAAGATGTTTAGCCAACCTCACTCAGAAATCAATACCGAGTTCAAAATATAATGAGCAACAATAAACTCCGAGTTGTATTTATCACATCATTTGCTTGTTAACAATATTGAGGGCAGTGATTAAAAATACACACAGCAGAGTACAGGAACGAATCTTGGACCTCCCACATCTCAAAACCCATTTCTTCTGCTGCAAGGGAGCAGCTCTGCATTGCACTGCAGGCAAGAGACAGCCCTAAAAATGAGATAGCCATTAAAAAGGAGGATTACTTCAGTGCTGGGGAGCCCTCCAGTGGGACAGAGTTATTATAGCGATTTCTCCACTGCCTCTGGCTCCAGTTTACTGCAAAGTACATTGATATTTCCCGTGAACTCCCTGGGGAGTCAATCTCATCTGAAACAATAAATACATTGGTTCAAAACACACAGGGAATTGTCCAGCACACGTAGAAAACTGCATCAAAAAGAAAGATGAAATAAAAAACACCCATTTACTTTAAACCTGTGAGCGTGTCCACGAAGAATGCAAGCTCTCCAGGTAGAGCATATCTTTGCATTAATGAGAACTACGCTCAAGTCCCTGACCTACCACAGGGTCAGGAAAATCATGGTGTGATCTACCACAGGGTTAGGCCAGAACCCCTCATCTCTGCTGAAGGATAGAGATCCAGTTCTACAGGAGTTTTTAAAATGAATATATTCAAGGCAGTTGAAGCCAGACTGCTTATGTGTGTATCTACATGAATACCACAGGAGTTTCAAAGAACAGACAGACAGCTCTCCTCTGGTTCAG
>NW_010300238.1:0-6351 GCF_000700745.2 Antrostomus carolinensis | reverse complement strand
TCTCACTAAAGGTCATTAACTGTAATGACCCAAAACAGTGTCACAGAAGATACAACTTCTTCGTTAGAAGTGCCTGTGGATTAATGCCAATATTGATCAGCATTGATGTAAGCATGGATCTGCTCCTATGTCTCTTGTGTCGAGGCACTTTATGAAGCCTAAACTGAGGTCCTAAGCCACAAGAGACCGCAACAAGGGAGATCTCCACAAGAATAAGAGACCATATCAGCTAGCATTACCAAGCAAATTGACAGTGTTCACAGCCCAAGGGAAGAGTGCTCCTGTGAGAAATATTTAATCACAAAACAAATTTGATACTTCTGGCTGTTCAATCTGTTCCCACTTAACTTTGAGTCTGCTTCATACTGACTTTGGGAGACACTGTGTCTAAATATCCAAGGACAAACTAGGTCAAAGAAATAGAATTTGAGATTGTTTGCTTTCTTCGTGTTTGTAAGCACACTATTTTCATAAAATAGTCCATGCAGTAGCATCAAGGTAGCTTTTTTGTGCTCCATTTCTTCTGTAATTCCACAGATTTCAGTCTGACCTCCAAGTTCAAAATATAAAACCTTCCACTAGTGTAAATCACACAACCTTCAGTCCTCACGCAGACATCCTCTTGACTTCAATGTAAGAACAAGTATATTCAAGTAGCAACAGAAGTGAACCTCTGTTGTTGCAGTTTGAATTGCAAAGTTTGCACAGTAGAAAAACATATGAAAGTATTCCTGAATGCTACATTTCTAAAATGCACAAATAATGAAGAAATTAGGCCTGGCTCAATCATTCGGATTTTGTTTTGTAAAGCATTGAAAATATTGTTAAATTCTAAGTGCAAAGTGGCAGAACATTGGCATTTCAAAAAGAAGGCAAAGACTAATTACTTAGAAGTCAAAGGAAAAATATGGTTTTTTTCTGCACTTTCATTTTCTTCCATTCAGCAAGAACTAGAGCTGATTGTATTAAAATATTTCATTAAGCCTTGAATTTTCAAAGGATGAAACAAGCTGTTCAGTGTTTAAATGTTCACAATGCAGGAAAAAAAAAATAGTGTAGACTGCTTCTCTTTCACTGATGCCATACAATATCTAACTTGTGTAAAATGAATGGTTGCATCATATGTTTTTTAATACTGTATCAATTTACTAATATTAAACTAGAACACATAAAAATTATATTTATAAAATTAATCTCTTCCAAACTAAATCAAAAGCCAAGGAAACACAAAAATGTAATTTATAGGGAAGAAAAAAGAGCCTTATTTCACTGTAAGACATGAACTTTCTATTTCTTATCATAATCTCACCACATGTGTACAACAACACTCCTGCTCACAGCATTAATTTACAGAATAATTAATAGCTATTAATGGATGGTTATGTAGCATAGCTTCCCACTGTCACTCTAATAGAAGAGTACTCTAATACAGAGTAGACTCTTGCAATAGAAGATTATATTCTAATAAAAGAGTATTTAAAACAGAAATTAAGGTAAATATATGTATTATTCAAAGGAGATATATGAACACACTGACTAGTTAATTTTTAAATCAATCTCACAAAAAGAAGTGTCTGAGGAGGAAGGGAACTAGGGCAGCCTGGTTCTGCTATCAGACCCAGCAAGAAATGAACATGTATACACACATAGGCTCTTTAGCCCTGGGGCAAAAACATCATTGAACCATGGATAAAATATCAAAAATGTTTGACTTCATTAAGCTACTGAACACACCTGTCATGTGGGTAGAGCTCAAGGAAGGCAAATGTGGCATGGACTGGTTTGGTCCTTTAAGGATATATTTCCTTCCAAAATTCAGCAGCACCTGGTGAAATCATGTCATGACATGTTCCTCAATGGTATTCTGGCTTTACCTGTTGTGAGGTCTGTACATAGAGATGTCCTGCCCCTACAATAATTACCAGAAGGATATAAGGTTATATCCTTATATATATAAGACTCTGAACTTAAGGTTCAGAGTCTCTGCCTGCTGCAAACATAAGAAACAAACCATGCTGAAGCACTTCTTGCATTAAGTGAAGGAAATAGGCCCTAATTCAGGTAGGTATATAGTTTTATAAACTATTTACATTCAAGTAATGATCAAAGTATGAACTTGCTTTGAAAAAAACATTTCTAGAAGTCAATTTTACTTATCCAAAACACAGTACTTTTTTGGCAAATAGAACTTTTTTGCCAGATTTCATATCATTGAGATTTAAATTTGAATGGAAGTTTGCAGCATCATTTTTTAAATGTTTTCAGACAGTAAAGGTCCTTATTTTTTAAACATAACAGTGTGCCACAAAAAAAGACAATGTTGGGTTGAACACTGAGGATGGCAGTCATCTGCCCATTGGTAAATCTCATCAGGACTGTTAGTAGGAGCTAACTTGCAGACTGAATGCTTACATCCTATGCTGTCTTAATATTAAATAGCAGTCCTACTAGCAGTAGCATTTTTTGAGATATTGGTGTTTTCACTGGACGGACTGCTCTCTGAAAGTGCTTTAAGGCAGACAAGATTATTCCTAGTCTTGAATATGCCAAGTTTCCAACTTTTATTTGCTATATACAGTAATACAACATATGCTACAGTGACTCTGATAACAATTTAATTCCAGATCAGGGTCAGGCAGGAGCAGGAGAGAAGCTGCAGGAAATCAAGTTCTGGGAGTGCACAAGGCCATGATTAGGGTATAATTCATGTGGAAAGAGCCTGAAGTTGATCTGTACTCTTTACTTTATTTGTGACCTACTCTGACCCCCAACAGAATAATCTGGTCAAAAAGTTCCCTTGGAGTCCACTCATTTCAAAATCAGCAACAAAACAAGAAAGAAATTCATAACCTGAGGGATTGTCAGTTGGTTAAACTGCTTTTACTATACTCACTTGAGTGGAGTGATGATAATTTTCATCAGCTGAGAATCTGCCCTGATGTGTTTCATTTACTCTTCAAGTCCTTTTAAAAACATAGCAAGTTCACCTGGTAATTTTCCCCAAACTTTTGAGGTCAGTCAACCCTGCCTACTTCTAAAAATCTCTTTGAATCAGAATGGGAATAATACAGTTTCTCTGCATGGAAAGAGACTGATTCTTCCTAATTTACAAAGATTTCAGCAAACAAAGTGATGATTCCATCTACTGTGATAACTCATAAATACAACAGCAGAATCAGTGCTGTTGCCAGCTATTCCAGAGGAAGTTACCATCCTTACTAAAAATGTGTCAATATGTTTAATTAAGGACTAGAAAGCAGATGACAGCCCAAGTTCATGGCAGGTTTTCAACCCAAAGATCACAAATGCATATTTGCATCCAAGGATACAAAGAAATTAATCAAAAGATATCAACCCACACACCAAGAAAAACTGCTACAATACAAACAGTGATATGATCCATGCAAAACCAGCTTAAAAACAGTAAGAAGTCATTCTACTAGTACATGCATGGAAAACATTTTCCTATTCAAGAGCAAGGAGGCAAGAAGAAAAAGAGGATAATTAAAAAATTGTAAGCTAAGAGACTTATACAAGCTCAGTTTCAAAGAGGCTGACAAATAGTATTCTATCTATGTTATAAAAATGCATTTAAAGTAATTATAAAATTTCAGGGGGAAAAAAAAAAAAAAAAGGAAATTATCTTAGGCCTAAGGATAATTACCAATTTAGGCAAATACTGAAAAGCTTTCTACCAAGGCATTTGGTATCACCTGTGGTGAACAGCATTTTACTGCTTGAATCACATGCTCCATAAAACAAATAATCATTAATGTATCAAAGACAGGAAAAAATCTACTGAAACTTCTTTAAACTGCAAAAGATTTTGGAGAGAGGTAAGAAATGTCACATGCTGCTCCATACCCTTCTGTAATTCCCCTGGATAAGGATTAGAACAACCTTTTAAATCAAGACCTGTGTTTCCTAATAGGATCAATCAAGCTATTTCACCTATAATAAATGCATCCAAAGCCTACACCCTCCCAAAGGTTATCAACCTCCTTCTAGTTTCTAACCTAACTTTACCCATGGAAGAATGAATACATCTAGCTCCTCTACTACCATTTTCCTTTAACTCTTGTTTCCTAGCATTTACCCTGGATGAGCTTCTACTATGCAATCAGACCTTTTCTTGCTAGACTAAACAAGCCTCTTTGTTTTAACTTTTTCTGGAATGATTGTCTCTCCATTCCTAATCACCCTCATACCACTTTCTATCAGCTTCTCCATTTTGCAATAATTTGAACTCAAGGAGATTATATGAGAGTATATCTGTAGTAGGAAGAAATAGAATATGGTCTATGGGATAGACTTAACGGTACCTGTGTGCCCTAGACTATATGAGTTGCTTATAAGGGGGGAAATAAAACTGGGTTAATAACTTGGCCTCTCTAATTTCATTGCTTTCCTTTTTTTCCTCTCAAACTGCTTTATTACTAATTACAAAGAGCACATCATAACAAAATTGGAATGCAGAAACTCAGCTGTGCCAAAAAACTATCCCTAACCTCAAGGACATTTTACCATTAGCAATTGCTTCATATAAAACTAAAAATAAATGCATGGCCTCAGCTTACCAGATTTCTTTCTACAGCTTCTCCACACCGCCAAACCACAAAAATATGACAAGGGCAATAGAGCTTAGGGTGCTCTATTTCCTCTCCCAGAAGGTTATAATCATTTATATGTTAGCTTATGCTTCAAGAATTTACAGTGTAGACTGATAAATTCATTGTTACATTATTACTGCCTAGCTCCTTCATTTTTCCAATTATTCTTAGATTTAAATGGAAATGTATACCAACACATGTAATTTTGTGTTTCATTGGAATGATCACTGAAGCCTTATAATTTTATATGTGAAAACATGTATGTGTCACAGTCAAATATCACAGTCAAAGTCTCAAGTCTCCTCACGTTTCTTGTCTTTTGGAAGACTGAACTAAGTTTTGCAGAAAATGCCAAAAAGACCTGAATCAGCACTGGTGCTAACTTCGGTTGCATTGCTAGACCAAAATTCACCACATAAGAAGGGTAATTTCAATAGCAGAAACAAAATATGTCAAGAAGACTACTGAATTCTTTACTATTTTCATAGACTGAAGGACTCAGATTTTAATTAGTCTCAGAATGAGTCTTTCCTGTTTGTTCTTATCAATATGTGACAGTACAGCCTAGATTCATCAATTTGAAAAGAATTATCATTTTTATCAGTTCCCCCGCCACAGCCATAGTTGCAAAAAACAGATGTGGTAGGACAAAACCATTAATTTGCCCAGAGTGACAATGACTAAGGAGATAGGAACCACTTATATCAGCTTAAACAGCCTTACTATGCAACACATAACAGCTCCAGGCTTAGAAAAATCATAGTATCATAGAATCGTTTCAGTTGGAAAAGACTTGTAAGATCAGCGGGTCCAGCCAAAAACCTAACACTGCCAAGTCCATCACTAAACCAGGACCATAAGCACCTCATCTACACATCTTTTAAAAACCTCCAGGGATGATGTCATGATCCGATACTGGGTGAAATAATTTGGCAGAAGTTAAACCCCCTTGCTTTCTAACTGACCTCAGAAAAATCTGGGTGGTTAGGGGCAGCTAGGCTTAACTCCTGAGTGATATCCAACTGAGTATCCTATCATGACCAGGTTTTTTTGTATTCACCAGAACAGAATTAAGACTAGAAACTGAGAGAAGTGCCAGATCACTTTATTTGGCCAACAACAAATGTGTAAGAAAGAGGGAAAAGAGAGGAAGAGAAAGGGTGAAAGGAGAAAGAGAGAGAAAAATAGTACGAAGCAGATAAACATATGAGGTAGATAAATGTCTATCAGCACCAGCTGTCAGTAGCAGGTGTTGCGTCACTACTGCTCCCATCAGGGTGGGGTGGGGTTTTCTGGTGGCAGGGTGCTGGTCTGCTCCAAGGAGAGGGGATGAGGGTGCCGCCGGGGGCCCTGTTCATAGAGTTTGGTGGTCTTTGTTGCAAGAGTCTTCCATCAATCAGTGATTTGGTGAGTCTGTGGTGCCCAATCACATTAGTCCACACGCTCTTCATGCGCTTCTGCCCTCGAGCCCAGAGCCAGAACATGTAGCCTCCATGGCACCTCACCCTGGGGGCGGGGGGCACAGGAGTTGCACTCCATACTGCAGTTTCCTTGGCAACACACTCCAGGGCACCGGGCAGGGGCCGCAGATACCCCTCCCAACATGGAGTCTGAAGCACAGTCCACTAGTCGACTCTCACCATCAACCCTCACACGTCTGTCGCACAGTCAGTGAGCTCTCGGTGCCGTAGTGATGAAGTTTCAGGGGTTAGCCTATTCTGCCAACAATGTTGAAACATAT
>NW_010300237.1:0-29682 GCF_000700745.2 Antrostomus carolinensis | reverse complement strand
TGACCAGGTTTTTTAAATGAGGAGAGGCCCGATAAAACTGACATCGGAACCAGCTGTCCAAACCAGGTTTGGTGCAAAGCAGCTCTCCCCATCTCCCCGCGCCCCAGCCGGCGGGTCTGAGGGACTCGGGGACGTGAGGCCAGGCCTCCATCTTACCTGACACTCTTCCCAGGGAGTCTCAGAGTCCCCAGCTGCACCAGACAAACCTCGCTGAAATAGAAACGCCTGCCAAGCTGGATATCCAGGAGTATTTTCAGAAAAGTGAAATGCAAGCATACACAGAAAGTGCTCAGGCCCGCAGCATGGTGAGCTGCTCCAGGCTGGGCAGGAGGCCTGGGGCAGTCATCCCAAATTATCTTAGTGTAAAAGGTGCACAGTGACAAAGCGCCCTTTGAAAACAGGGCAGATGTTCCTTAGGAATTTTAAGTACTTTTAGGAATGTTTTTCCAAGGTTATTTATTCATTATGCTGCTTGCCCTGATAGGCTTTATAGAGGAAGCCCTCTCAGGTGCAGATTCTTTAAAGCCAGCCAGTTATCTAATTGCCATCTTAAATTAGTTCAGTGGTAGTGGGCACCTGTGTACATTTTGGAGAATTGGGTAGTGCCCTGGTTTTTAATCAGCTCTTAATGGATCTGTGTGCCTTAAACATTTCACCTCTATAATTGGCAGGTAATATTTGTCATCGTTATTTTTCCAAGCTTTTCAGAAGGTGGCAGCTGAGATTTCACAGCAGAGAAATTAAAACCTTGGAAAAAAAAATGACAGAAAGTGGTGGGCAGGAACAGTCAAGATGGATAACAACGGTTATTATGAGCACAGCTCTGCAGGTACAATACTACTTGTCAAGAGCAGCATCTGACTCACTAAGAAACACTGGAAGAAGCGTTTCCTATACTCTATACATGGAAATATTTTATGCAGTGTCAATTACTATAGTTTTTTGAGGGTAAAGCAATGACATTAGTCTCAAGTTGTTTCTACTGCAGTACTGGTTCTTTTTGTGTGTGTGTGGTTTTTCTCCTAGCTACTTCTGTACCTATTTAGTATTCTTGCCACCTGCTGTTCTGAGTTACACTGCTTTAGGATTGTCCTCCTGACTCATCATTTTTGCACTCCACTGATGCTGCTTTCAATTAGCACTATGAATAATTCCATCAGAAATTGTTTTAATTTTCTGAATTTCTCCCTAAACACTTTATTTCCTACTATCCATTATCAACATTGGGGTAGATTGTTACTCAGTAAGTGTGCAATTCAGTTTAAAATAGTAAGTGTCACAGACATTGATGTATATTTTTATCTGTTAAATGTCAGAAGCCTGGACTGCGTTGCTCAGTAAACTGAAAGGGTATGTCAAAGAGCTGGTAATTAGTTCCTTCAGCTGAGACCAATTTCACGCCAGCTGGAGAGAACTGAGAGGCAAGAGGGATTTGATTCACAAGCAAGGATATCTTATGCTAGCTTGGCTGACAAGGTTATCACCCCGTCTCTGCTGTATAAATGGGTGAATGGTGTTGAAGTAATTCCTGAATCACATCAGTTTAAAGCCTTTTCCTATTTGCCTGCTTGTCTTGGAATAACAGCACATAAACTTCCAGTTTGGGAACTGCTGAAAGAGCAACTTAATCCATAATATGGTGAGAGGTATTGGAGGGCAGTTATCTCAGCAGCTATAGAGGCATAACTTGCTCCTATTAATAAGAGCCCTAGCTCTACTACTGTTGGTAAGGACTCCCAGTGAGCAAATATACTGAAATAGCTAAATACAAATCTACTGTCTTTTCTTTTACAAAGGCATTGCTTTGTATAAGTTTTGGTTATGAGCTTTCTCTTTTCCCTGTGTGGCTATCCTTTTCTTATAGCTATTATTTATATTTGTGCATTAAAGAATTCACTGTCAGCAGTGGCTTTGAAGCAGAGTTTTTCCAAACTTGTAGTTATACCTCATATGCAGCTGTCATTGAGCGTTCCCTTTCCAGACCAATTGAAAGCTTAGCATTTCTGGTTACTGTCTCCTTCAGGGTTCACTTGCTATCCTGACTTTATTTTGTACACTTCCACTAAATCACAACACTTCCCTAGGCAGGTTTGCTATGTCTTAAATGGGTAGGTTAAAGAACATGTTTTTAGCTAAAAAGGATTCAGTAATTTAATCTTCAAAATGTGTGTTTGAGCAGCTTCCGTAGAACGTACTGCAGAAATGCTTTTTGCAGGGTGAAAAATATATCCAAATCCACTCTATTCTGTAGATTATTATGTTGCATAGTGCCATGTTCTAGTTTTACTGAGTGGATTGCATTCTGTCAAAAAGCTTTAAAGAAAATCATGGCCCATACAGATTTTCTGAACTATTATCCAAATGAAGTGCTGACATCTGTGAAAATAATGCAGTCTAATTAACCGGAGTCATAGAAACACACTACTGTATGTTCCTCTCTTCTGCAAATCCTCCTTTAGCACATCCTACAAAAATAGACTGTAAAATGTTTGAGCTGCTTTATGTATTATGCAAGATTTCCTGTGGCAAACTGAATGTATGCATACAAAATTGTCATTCAATGTTTGATAACTTATAATGCAAACATTTCAAAATTTCATTAACTGAAAATGTTTAATTAACATTTTACTACTTTTTATTGTAAGTGGAATAAAAAATATCTTTTAAATGTTCTAGCTGTAATTGTTCAGACAATGCTTTAAGAATATTTCTATATAACTTGTTGGCTGAAAACATATTTTAAAAATAACCTTTTAAAATTTATTTAGAATCATGAAATTTCTACAGTTCTACAGAGGCAACAACACAGAGTTCGATATTCAGAATCGGTGGAAATTGGATCTGTGATTTTTTCTGTTTCTGGTACAGTACTTTGAAGTTTATGTTTTTAAACTCATAAGCTCCAATGAGGTGCAAGGTCAGGCCCTGTGACAGGCTACACTAAGCTGAATAAAAGCTGCCTTGTTGGAAAGCTGTGCAATAGTGGAAGGAGTTGTGCTGTGATGGAGCAGAGAACTTTGAGGATGAAACATTTTAATTGGTTTTTACTCTTTTTGGATGTATTTTAGAACAGCTACATTAGATTTGGTGCTCATCAGCTGAACTGTTCAGTTAATTCTTGTTATAACTGAGGAAACACGTTGAGTGCCACTAACATGCAAGACAGCCATCAAGATTTTTAGTATTCATGGCTGTAAACACAAGAGTGAACCAAGACCCTTGGCTTTCATCTTCCATGTTGAGTTGCAGGCGTGGTGCTAGCAGAGGAGTTAGGGACAGGATTCTTTGAGCAGGTTTGATTAGGAAATCACTGAAACTGCAAACATGAAATATCTATCCTTCCTTTTTAGGGAAGCTTTAGATGATGCTTTAGACAGGTAAACAAGATCCTTAAGCTGAAGCTTTCCTGAACTGTAAGGATTAACAAGGGCCTAGTCTTTTGTATCCACTATTGTTAAACCTCTGAAACTTCAGCCTTTGTAACCTTCCCTTTCAGAATAACTTAGTTGACAGGGTTATAATTTCACTTTTCATGGCAGACAGCTTAGCTGACTCTTAAGATGTTACAGGTGTGTTTATTTATCTCATTTAGAAATGTGACGTGCTGAGCTCTTTAATCAGTCTTTGCATTTGCCCTAAATTAATTCCATTATAACACGTGCTTTCAAAGGCATTCCGGTGCCTCTACTTTGAGTGGATTGAACAGTTCGGGTTTTTTGATGTTATGGTCAAAAATAGCCTCTGAATTATTTGTAGTTTTATCTTAACAATACTGGTCATGACTGGCTAAATCTCAGACTGGCATTTCACTGTCAAGGTGTGTAAATTCATTCATGTGTTTTGTTTTATTGCCTTCTAAACTAATGTTTGAATAAGAATTCTGCTTCCTGGTTTGTGGTGAGAACTTAAATCACATTTCTGCCATGACATTAACATTTATATAATTTTCTTCAATAGGTGTTGCATTTTTGTTGGCAGACACTCAAGACTTGCTTCTGAATGCAGAAGAACAGTTTTTCAAAAGAATTCAGAAGTTCATAAGCATTCATCGAAACAGTTTTTTGGTTTTGTCAGCTGCTCTTCATGGACCAGAAGAATGGAATGTCATGTTTCAGATTCAGAGAAGGTATGATTTCAACATCCATCCAAAATTTTTATTGCTAGGAAGAAATGAAGTAGAAGTCCTAGATTTGAGAATGTTCTTTTTAGGAATTATTTTCAGGAATATGAATTTTATTTTGATAATGCACTGGAAAATTATTTAAAGCACAGGTTTATTAATAGTAAATTAAAAAAAGAATACTAAGTGAATCAATCTGACATGCCACAGGTGACAAAAGGGGACATTCCTCAAAACATAGCAAGTAACATTCCTTCACATCAGGGCTATGTTATATAATTCTTTTTAAAGTCTTCTCTTGAACTGGAAAATTAGGCAATTTTCTTACCTCTGTCACTATTTTTTCATGGTCATTTTCAAAACAGATCAGGCCAGTTTTCTTCAAAAGGCTTTATTGTAAAGTACAGACTCTTCACCAGCTTTAACAATGTCTGTCATACAGAGCTAGAACAATTAATAACCAATGTTACTTTATGCTAAAAGTATAAAACTGAACATTAAAACTGATTTGTTTAAAACTTTATCTGTGATTTCTAATGAAGCCTGAAAACTTGCATGTTTCAGTACATACCTGCTGACAAGTTATCAGACTATGCTCCGCACTTGTAGTCAAAACTATTTTCTGGTAGGTGCAGTAGTCCTAACTGCAGTTGATTTTCACTGTTGACATCAAAGAAGTTACTATTCTAATGGAGTCTTTGATCTTTACCTTCTTCAAACTAGCACCAGTTTCATTAAATCCTGGGCACAATGCCAACTGCTGACAAGTAGCAGAGTGTATGGGATGAAATGTAGGAAATCTATTACTCATTTGTGAAAATTCCATAAATTTTCATGAGAGGTCTTAAAAGCTCTGCCACCATTCAGCAAGAACATGTTATTCAGCTGATGGCAATGCTAACTCTCAGTCTACTGTGTGGTTACATACACTGGATTTTGTGCGTGTGTTGATCACTAAGAAACGTGATGATTTGAAACTATTCCATTTGGCAAGTCAGTAATTTTATTAACATAATAGTATTGTCATTGCAGGCCAGACCAAATTGATGTTGACAAGGTGCAGTTATAGTTTAGATGCATGTGCTTTTTTACTACCTGGCAGCTTGGACTTCTCCTATTTTATGTAAATCATGGACTGAGCTTTTGCATTGGTGGGTTTGAAACTTGTGCCGTATTATCTCAAACTGCAAGTCACCTGTTGGATTTGTTAAAAAACAAGAAATGCCCTGGTATTTTCAGGTCTTCCTGTATTAGTGTTTTTTTCTACTTATCTAGGGTTGTGTTGCCATTGGGTAGGTTTGGGTTTTTTTAGTTATTAACAAGAACATCACAGGATTGTTGTTCAGCACCATGAACCCTTTATGTAGGGTTCAGTATATCATGGGGGAAGGAGGAGAAAAGCAATCTTTATTGTCACACCTCAAATGAGCATTCCACAAATATCCTCAGTAAATCCATATGTTAATTTTTAAACACCTTGGAGCAAAGATCAGCCGTGTGTTCTAATGGCCAGTACTCTGCCCACTGATCAATTAATAAAATACAAGCTACATTTAGACCTGCTGTAAATGGAAGCAAATCTATTGCCAGAAATGGATTTTCATGCATCTAGGTAAGTGCATGTAATTGTTTCTCTGTTGCACTTCATTCATTCATGCTTTGCTTAGCCCATTGCTACTATTACCAACGTTGCATCTATTTATTTCCCTAATCCCTAAATGTAAATCAAACCACAGTTTCTGCATCAGATTTTAGCAAAACTCAGTGACCTGAGTACCTTCTCTTAGAGAAGGACACTGCCTGTAACATTTATTTTTGCTGATTAGAAGAATGGGCAGCCAGGTTCAGATCAGACAGGGGTCTTCATGTGAATGAGCCCGAGCCATCAGACAGACCGGGGGGGAAGAATGGGCAGCCAGGTTCAGATCAGACAGTCAGCAGGGGTCTTCATGTGAACGAGCCCGAGCCATCAGACAGACCGGGGGAAAGAACACGTGGTAGTCCCCAGGGGAGGTGCAGAATATACAATTGAGGAGCTGGGCACTTTGTTAGGATTACATTTCTGATTATTTAAATTCCTCATTCTTTCTTGTTAAGTCCCTATCATGCTTTAGCTCTACAACAGAAAACAGTAGCAACGCTAACTGTTATTGTTACAACACATTTAAGATACACGTCTTAAGGGGAGGCTCTGTGCTTGCCTAAGCTTTGATCTCTCTCTCTTCTATGACTGCATTAAATTGCTAGTATTAAATCTTCAGATTCATTCTCAAGAATGAATGCATATGGATAACATTACTTATAGAACAACAATGAAGTTTAGGTTATTTGAATTAACAAGTCTTCATGTGAAATTCTTAGCAGAATTATCCCATTATCTTAATAGCATCTGACATACATATTGCTCTGATTATATAGTACACTACAAAGATTTAGTTCAAATTCTGATGTATTTTTAGCACAGTGTTTTTAAATACTTTCCTGTGTTCTTCCAAAACCATAAAAATTCCAAACATGTTTTTACTGGGACTAAGAACAGACAGTCTTCAACAATATAACAGAAGAGGGTTTAGTTCTCTCTGAATGTACACATGCTTAAGAAGCGTTGATTGATTGTCAAAGAAAAAGCCCTAGAAAAATAAGTGAGCCCTTCCAAATCCCTCCTAACCAAGTGCTACAGAAATGGGACAGATGGCTACACAAACAGCAGGAACTCTCCAGTCACCTTTAAAGACAAAAGTGAGTCTTCTATGTACTTGTGGTGAAGGCACAGTAAGAAATTGTTAACATCATGTGGGAATGGCTTTTGAGTTTTATGGTATAACAAATTAAATGTGCATTCTAAAAGTAACCTTAATTTATTTTGATGTGCAGATTCCTGGGCAGCAATTTACGTATAATACCAATTCATAATACTGCTGAAACTGTTAAGTTAATGCTAACTATAGCTAAGGTAAGTCTGATTGCAGATACTTAAAAATACTAGTTCTTCAGAAGTATATTAGTCAGGAAAAGCCAAGATAAAATAAAAATAATATTAATAAATAATAAAATATTTATTTTTCCTTAATGGAACTTTTTGGGTCATATTGACCACAATCCATGTAATATATTGAGGTAGGACTGATACTCTGATGCTTTAGCTAAGTCAGTTGTTAAAGGTAACTTTAAAAGCTCTTAATAGCATTTGTGAAGACAAGTTAGATATTTGAGAGCTAATTCAGCTCTTATTTACCACTGTTAAGTTAGGATGTCTCAACTTCATTTACTAGTGCAGAACCAGCATGAGATCTAAATATGTAATGACTTCAACTTAAAGTAAAAATGCCAGTCTGAAAACTCTAGTTACTTGTGGATTTTTAATGATTCACATACTAGTGTATTATTTTTACAGCTTAATAAGTATAATTTATCTGTGTATCTGCAACATATCCTGCATGCATCAACACATTAAATATGTTTACTAAACCTCTTTAAAGAACATTTTCCTATGAAAATTCTAATTTAGACACTAACTATATAACAGTACTACCAGCATCCCATGTACCAAAAATAAAAGAGCAGGTTGAATGACATGTTAGAAATCAGGTATGAATTTATACTTTATCCTTTTGTGAAGTGGGCATCTCAAAACAATAAGCATTAACCTATTCAGGGTATTCAACATTTTAAAAGTGTGTAAGCTACATATTGCTTATTATATGGCAAAAGTTGTTAAATACTTATTACAATGTTGAACATTATACTTAAAAACATTTTATAGAGTCTACTGACGTCTGGCCCAGTCTCTTAATACAGCATTAACCTAAAAGCTTTTGCGATTACCACTGATCCTATAAAGTCAAATGTGCTCTTCTTGTTCAGAATGTTTACACCAGATTTCAACAGGAGAGCCCCATAAGAAGTGATGTATATACCACAAATCTATCAGTTACCATTATGTTATTTCTTACTGATGCAGTGCAAAGCCAGTTTAATGAGCTAATCTTTTGCCAGAGAATCTCAAACTGGTACAGTGCCTAAAAAAAAAAAAAAACCAAAAACTTTTTTGCCCCAAGTTAACAGACATGGCCAAGGGAGCAATACCATCCAACTAATCCTGAGTTACCATACCCAACTCCTGTTGGAACACTATCTAGATGATCAGATGCATTGCTGACAGGACTGGTTGTTTTAGGACTGGTCTTGCACCTGAAGGGATACATCAAATCACCTCTAGGTACATCATTCCTGAATAGCTGCTTCAGAAAACACAACTTTCACTGCTGAATAACTTTACATTTGTACTATCTGAAAAATAAGAAGTTGAATATTCTATTACCTCAAAGTTACTGTGTCCTACTCATAATTTTCTTTCCTCTAAGGTAACTTCCAAGCCACAAGCAGATGATATTTGTTACCAAATGGCAACGACAAAAGCCCAAATAATAGAAAACAGTCCAGTTTGGAAGATACTTCAGGATTACCAGTTGCACTGCAATTAATTTAGTATTAGGGGTTTTTATTCATAAATAAAGTGGCTATATTTTAAACAAAACATAGGATGTTCTTAAAAATATAGTTACATTTCAAAAGACTGTATATACAACTTATGCATTTGGAATGAAAATTTATATTAAATAACTATATAGTGAAAAATAGCATACATTATACCAAATGTGCATTCTAAGACAAAAAAATGGTTTAACTGCAGTATAGAAAAGCCATCCTTAATTTTAACTTGATTCTGAACTTATTAGCTCAACTATTTATAATAATTTCCAAAAATATTTAATATATTTTAAGGAAAACTTTATCCTTAAAGACAGAGATGATCAAAACAATTAATAAGTTTCCCATGCATAAGTAGGTATATGTATGAAGTCTTCTACACCGTGTATCTGTTGTGTTACTGAGTTTTAACATCTTATTTGGCTCAAAGTTCATGTGTTTTTCTTTAAACCTGGTTTCATTTGCAATAGTTTTTCTACCATTATCTATAGCTTACAGTTTTTGTAAATATAGAAGCTTGTTTGTCAGCATTAAAAAGTTCTAATAAAAATACCTTGTGCTTAAACAATGCTTTTTAATTAATGGTTCTTCAGTCACTTTATAAAAAATCTTTGTAATTCACAACACCAGACAGCAACTATTATCTAACAAATTCAGAAAACAAGCAGAAAAATAAATGCACAATCATACCTCCTTGCCACAGCATAAGAACAAAAAACCCCTCCTTGTTTTTAGTTTCGAAACTTCAGAAAAAGCATCAGATTCTGAAGGGAATACTTTAGTAAGTTGGCCACCTCTGTGAATCACATACAATAGCAAAAGAAAATAAACAACAGCAACAAGACATGTGAAGAGCAGCATTTGCTATTCATCTAGAGGCCACTCTAAATTGCTTTTCTTTAAAGGCTGGTAGCCTCCTTTTCAACTAAAGTCTCATAGTCAAAATGATTTTATAAGAAATATGTTAATTCAAATACTTTGGCTGAACTATCTATTTTCATCCATTACAGCTTTCATTTTCACTTCAATGAGTTCTTCTACTCGAGCTAGAACACTTTCTATTAAATCAAAGGTGAAGAGAGCTGAGTGTAAAACCTGAAATGACAAAAGAGATTAATGTTATTTTTATTAGAAATTTTTTTTACCCATTGTGTATGTACATTTGTCTTCAGATTGAAAAGAAAATTTCAATACTTCTGAATAACTCTGAAGGAAATGCAAACTCACCTGAAGCTGCATTTCAGGAGTCATGGCAGGCATCTTTTCCCCACTAACAGTTACAGAGCAAACTGTGTTAGAACTGCCTGCCTCTGTAGAAGAAAATAACCAACCAGAGATCAGGCTGCTGTTTCACATAACTTTTAGAACAAAAATAATATTTAATATACTGGCATTTCTAGTCAGTAATTGTTAAAAAAAGCCACAGTCCTAAGGACTGACCAAACACGGGACAGAAGGAGCTGAACCTTAAGAGGGAGACAGTTTGAGCTGGATGCTGCCTTTACACTTTCTATATCACACAGCAATACATGACTAAACAGGCAATATCTGCAACTCAAAACAATTTTATATAGCTAAAATGCTCCTTAAAAGATATATCCTTTTTGATATATTTTTAATATTTCCTCATCTAGAGAGATAATAGAAGGTTCTTTAGCTTGACTTAATGAATCCAGACATGAAATACATATTTTTATTAAGAAAAGGCTGCAGGCATCTTTTTCAGGCAGCTCACTTGCAGCAGGCAAAACTAAAAAGAAAAATCTGAAACCTAAGGGGAAAAACTCTTACATCCAGACCAAATATTTGAAATTCAACATAATGCTTACAAAGATTATACACTGGGGAAAAAGGCTAAACCATTTACTATTGTGAGTTAGATGTTCTCTCCTGAACTCAAATATCTTTATGCTTTGTCAAAGGCTAAAGAAATGCAAGAGGGACTTAAAGAAAAATAGAAAGACATCCGCAGGTTTCCTTCAGAAAAATTCCCCTTCTCTGCCTTATATAGTTTACAACAACAGAAGAGGATAAGACTAGGGGCAAAAAGCCACACTGACATTTCTGGTAGCAAAAGCAAGTTCTTAATTATACTGGAGACCACAGAGGATCTGACATACAGAGAGATGGCCTAAAGCAGCTACAGCTCTTATGCCCTGTGGAACGTGTCTGCTTAACCCACAGCAGCATCTGATTCTGTGTGTCAGATTTAAAAAAAAAAAAAAATCCAGGAAGTAATCCCTCAGGCTTTAAGAGAGCACCTGTTTGCTATGTGAATTACTTCTTGTCTTGTTAACTTTCCCACACCTAGTATGAAACCTAAGGGCTATATATTTGCAGAGAGATGTAGATGCTCCTGTCTAATCTTAAAATCAAAAGTATAAATGCAGAACAAGTTCTGAAGACCTTCATGTGACACTTCTATCAGGTTTCCATAAAGTTGACAATGTGATGAGAGATATACAAGTTCAGATTTTTCTGAACAGTTATGAAAATCAGTATCAAATATAGCAACTACTAAATTATTCTTGGAAATAAGGAATAGTGTCAACAGTTAAATAAAACATGATCTACACTGCACTCACCAATTGTTTCCAAAGGATTTCCAAAGTTTCTAAATATGAATAAAGCTTAAAAAAAAGCAAAGCAACTAACCTCTTCTGTTTTCCTTCTTATTCTTTATTTCTGCTTCATAGTGCGCTTTTGACATATTGAGTCCTACATGCAGTGGTTTTAAAAAATTTTGTTCAATCTTGGTAAGTGTGGTCCATATGCCAGTCTATTCGAACAGAACAGAGAAGGTTACGAATTAGTTTTAATGGAGCTTTGCAATGCCAAGTTTTCGAGCACAAGTTTTTGGACTAGTCTTTGAAACGTACATTTCCGTGCTGGGAGGAAAAAGAAAAAAGGATTTAGACTCATCCATTATCCTCTAAGATAATTCAGCAGCAAAATGGCACAAATATTTAAATTCACTATCATAAGTTAACACTGTATCGTGATGCCAAATAAAAGCTCTGACAAATGCTATACTCCCCAAATATATCAGGGGAGTATATATATATCTTGTCTATATTGCAATATATCTTGTCTATATTGCATCCAGCTTAAAAAGCATTGTAGGAATCTTACTGCATATGCTCCTACCCCATCCTTAGGCACAGCAGCCAAAGTGACACGTGAACTTCTCCCCGATTTGGCATGGGTAAGAGGAGTCTACAATAATGGCACTCGGGAAGCAAGAGATACAAGAAGATGCTCAAAAGCAAGGTTTTTCAAGGTTACACAGAACGAGAGGAAAACCTCTCTGCCTTGGCACCTTACAAGCTTGTAGTTACAAAACTGCTGTAGAAAGAAACAAATATAAAGCAGCCTTTGTGTCTTCAGATACAGGAGCCATTTATATGACTCCTTCAGGCAGTATCTTCAAAGGGCACAGTAAGGACAATAAAAATAAGAATTCTCAACATTAAGTAGTATTATTTATTACAGCAGAAAATTCAACAAATTTTAATGCTAAAGGACAGAAAGTTAACTGGTCAAATAAGAAAAACGATAATTACTTCCACCAGAATGGGGCTAAAAATGAAAAAATAAGTTTTCAGAAATGTTTCCACATGAAAGTGCTTGTTATACAGCAATCAGAACATCTGAACTGACATGAAAGGAAGCATTTTCTTTCTGCCTCACTTGGTCTACATGAAGGGAGACAGGGAGGAAATCAAGAAGAACTGTCAGGGCTTAAATTTAAGGGAAAAGTCCAGAAGAAGTAATGCCATTTTCTCTTCAAACTGCAGGGACATTCTTTATGCCAGATACTGGGTAGCACTGTTACAGCAATTGTGTGCTACTATGTATAATTTTTTTAATAATAATAAAAGAGGAATACTCTCTTTTCTTACAAAGCTGTGCATTTACATGAAACTGAGTGGACCATAATGAGCACTGAAATAGTAATCACTCCACAAATGTGAGAAACTGATATGGTCTATCAATATTAACTAATTACATAAATAGTGCATTAGAAATGCACCAGTTTAAAGCTATTTTTTACTATTCATTTTCATTACAGTTTTAGAAATCAGTGCAAGCTATATTATTATTATTCTACTTAGACTAATAACATCATTATGCACTTACAAAACTTGTATTCATAGATCTCAAAGTGCTCTAAAAGTAGATCAGGTTTTTTTCTGTATTTTAGAAAAACAGAAAATGATATGCTGAAGTCTGTTACTCCAAACCATAAAGTCAAGGAACTGAAGGAGAACAACAAAGCACCTTAGGATAGTTATCTGATCATTAGAATATTCATCTGACCATGATATTGCTTATTCAAGTCAGGAAAGGAATAACTGTACTTTGAAACTGAAAAGCAATTTTTCTTTAAACTGTCACTAATTTAAACAAATATTTTAATACAAAAATCAAAACATTTAGTACCAAGATCATAGAATGTTTTGGGTTGGAAGGGACCTCTAAAGTTCACCTAGTCCAACCCCCCTGCAATAAGCAGCAACATCTTCAACTAGATAGGTGATACTTGTTCACTACATCATCTAGTGGACAAAAAGCTACTGAATTGCATAACTTAGATGAACAGTGGAACATAATGATTTGAAAGAGTCAACAGAAGCTGTATTTACTATTAGAGGAAGTAGCCACTTGGTAGTGGAACGTAATCAGAAAACTAAACACAAATAATTCCATTTGCTCTTAAATGCTCTAGCAACACAATGGAGGTCAGAGAACTTATAAATCAACTGCTAGAATATGGAATCCATATATCGACCTAGTTGTGAAAATCAAACAAGTTTCCCCTTGAGTATCCAGGAACACATTTCCATCAACTGCAGGTGGACAGGACTGTGTACATAAAACCAGCAAATCCCTCATAATGTGCTACACTGAAAAGCCATACAGCACTTGAATAACAAATACAGTTTGCACTGATCTACCAGTAACAAATGCTGCTGACTGCTTTGGACAGAAAAGAGCTAAACACAGAGAAAAAAAAAAGGTGGGGATTACAACTAAAGCTATAAAATCCTGCTTTAAACTGAGGTAGCATATTATTGTCCTGGGTTTGGCTGGGATAGAGTTAATTTTCACAAGAAGCTGGGAGGGGACACAGCCAGGATAGCTGACCTGACCACAATTATATGGGTAAAACATGTAAGGGCAATTTCAATTTTTTAAAATATACTGCCAAGTTTAAACATGCAGAGAATTTCTGAAATACCTACATTCAAGCATTCACCTGCATTCAAACATTCACACACACAACAGAAATGAAGGTAAATAGGTACACCCATAATAAAAACAGGTAAACAACAGTGGTGGGCAGTTTAGGCTGGCAAGTTACCTTTGTGCGTCACAGGTTCTAGGCTGTACCCAGTGAAGCCACGTAGCACAAAACTGGATAGGTCTGGCCATTCCTTTCATTACTTCCACAGACGGATTGTCCAGACAAGAATTTTTTTAATGCTCACACCTAGAGAAGCTTTTAACATGTACCTATCATGCAGCTGCACAGTTGCTGTAAATGTAAGAATGCTGTTTTGCACAGCTAAAAAATATTTAAATATTATTATATACTTTCTGAGAAATCGTAATACTACTAACTTTTAGCATATTGCACAAAAAAATATTTTGCCCAAAGATGAAAAAAACGGATCTATTGAACTGCCAAGGTTTGTACTATTACAAAGTAACCCACCTGGAGGCTTGAGGGATACCACCAAATAAATAAGCAAGACTAACAATTTTTTTTTCTCGTGGGAATACTTGATAGAGATATTACTTTATGGTGACATACTCTAAAGTTATGGACATAGACCACAGTTCATCAGGCAGAGTAAAAATAAAATAAAAAACTAGCTTGTTTACAGTAACAGTTAAGTATGAGTGCAATCAAATTTAATCAGAATAAAATAACACATCATGTATCTCCTAATGTACTCAATAAAAAAATCACTTCTGGATTACTGATCATTGCAAAGAAAAAGGCAAAAAACATGTTTTTGAATCAAGAATAACAGCATTCACATGGATCCACCTCTCAGCCCTTAGGTAATCAATCATTTTCAAACCATTTACTACTTACTTGATTATCACTTTCACAGTCCTTAATGAGCAAGTATCTCAGTAGATTTAGTGATGCCATAATCCTGAGAATTAAAAATAAACTATTATTTAGAACACAGATTTATATTACAGGGGTAATAACTTAAAATGTCCACTATAGTTTAGTCTAGAGCACCAGTGTGCAGTTAAGTCCACATTACAACAGTGACCACTTTGCAAGTAAGATTAAAAGTGTCAGCAGATTGGAGAAGGCTGGTGACTGTCAGGCAAAGGGTTCTCTGAAGAGACAGAGCTTCATTACAGAATTTGTAACGTGTATCACTGGTGATCCAAAGTTGATAAGAAACAAGTGTGACAATTTTCCTTATTACTGCATTGATTTTTCCTTTTGAGTGCTTTTTAAAAAAATGCTTTTTGCGCTTGTTTTACCATACTTTTTAGCAGAAAGTATTTATTCTTTTTTCCAGACAAAGGGTACAATTACAAATCACATATCTGGGTTTTTAAGTAGTTATGCGTCCATCTGGACACTATCACCCTACTGACTTACAAGCTCAACCTTTACTCATCATATAGGAAGAGACTTGTTCTATACAGGAGATTTTCAGAGACATTTACATTTATTTTATATTCCTTAATGCAAATATTTGTGGTTCAGGTGGCTCTACATTCCAACTCATGAGATACTGGATTCCCAACAGCAATCTTTGAAACAGACTCAAAAAGTCTGTGTGCTATAAGTTGTATCTGATAATTATTATTCCCCTGTGTCACATAAGACAACATATCACCTTTCTTTTGTTCCTCCAATTGCTTCGGCAGAAAGCTGACAAACCATACAGTCCTGAAGAAATAATGCTTTACCAATTAGTTCAATAATTTGACATCTGAGACCTTATACCCTCAGTGAATGGAGGAAAAATTCCTTTCTTACTGTTAAAATCAATGTAATAGCATTGTGACATTTCACTATACAGAGTTAGTTGAAATGGTGGTTGAAATAAGTGATCATTTCCATCTCTAGTTCCAAAAATTTAAATTACATTGATGCTGTTACCTCATTAATGACATGACAGCATACCTCCCATTTAGGTGGTATGAAGTCTTTTTAAATGATTAAAAAAAAAGGGGGAGAAAAGCCTCTAACTGTGACTACAACTCACCTATCTGAGTTTTGCAGAAGATCTGTCTCAGCACCTTCTGGAAGCAAAAGCACTAAATCTAGAAGGGAGATCAGGTGATGTCCTGTAAACCAAATGTTGTCACATGTCTTCTGAAAAAAAGCCACAAAAAGTTTAGCTGAGTGTAAAATTTAAATCTTAATGATACCTTAAATAAATCTTAAATAATTTAAGAACAAATTGGAAAACAGAAGAGAAAACAAAACAAAAACACATGTGGTTGAACTAATATCTTTTTATAAGCCTCCCTACTTTGTCTCTTCTGGCCAGGCTGTTCTTTTCCGCTTCATCAGAACAGATTCTCCACCTCTTCACCACACCACCATCTATATAGTTAATATTTGTTTACAGAAACCTAGCGAATTGTACTAGGCACTCTTTTATACTGAGGTAGGGAACAATTCGCTCTCTTTACCAGACACTGTTCTTTTCATAACAGTAGCATCACTATCTTTTTTTTTTTTTTTTTGAAAGATGGTCAGGTGTTTTAAGTTTTCTTTACATATTTCTAAACCTGCAACTCCTAGCAATGCTTGCAAGAAAAGTACACCTTCACCTCTGTGGTTCTCTGATGGAGAAAGGACATTCAGTTACTTTCTTTTGAAAGAGGAAAGGGGGAGAGGACAGAAGGGAGAAACATTTAAACGTAAGAGAGTACTAGGTTTTGAAGTGGCAGAACATAATTATTCTCATGCCCTCTGCATCACAGACAGAACACTTGCTATTGTTACAAAAACTCCCCTAAATTACAACAAATTATGAAGTGAGTAGGGTCAAAATATAAAAAAAATGTTTAAAAAGTAAAAAAAAAAGATTTAATAGTTTAATTCATTTTTCCAACTTCCTGGTATAAATGATTATAAAATACGAGATTTAAATGGCTTTGATCTAGCTCAACGCTTTCCGATGAATTTAACATTTGCTGAAGCACTCATAAGATAATGCTGACTGTCATCATATAAACAAAGAAAAAATGAATCATTCTGTCTTGGACCATAGTATTTGAATTCTATTCAAGAAATGAGGAACTGTGAGGATAAATCAAAATACTGATTAGTTCCTCTTTAAGAAGTATGTGTTTTCAAGCACAGAAAAGGTAATCATAACTTCTTAGAAAAATACAGTAAGATTGCACAATTAAAAAATCTATTTGTAAAATTATAATGTAAAAAAACATATGCAGAAAAAAGCCAAATTAATATTTTAAAATTATATAACATCCCAATCTTATGGTTCGTTTCAAAATGGATTTTTTTTAAATGCATCACTCAAAGCTTAAGCTGTACACATTTTCTCAACATAATACTGATGGAATTCGGAGATGACAACTTGGTTTTTAGTGGTAATAGCCTTACCATTAACGATAAATGAATCTGATCTTTTATATTTTTAATAATGTATCCTTCCACACCAGCATGATTGCTTGTCTTCAGTAAACACCTTCAAACAAACAAAGAGATATTATCTCTTCAAAGCTTCCTATATACTTAGTTTATAACTCAGATGACATTATGGCCTTATTCACTAAGTGAAAGTTTTACCACAGGAAAATAGTATGACTACGTAACCTTTAAAAACTATCTTACATAAGACAGCTGATTTTATGTGAGGCAATTGGAATTCATTATTTATTCAAAGATTAACAGAGTAAAATTAATGTGGTTTACCAGATAGAAACTGTTAGAAACGATTGTATCTACCCAATTGAGCTGCAATAAGGCTGATATCACACAATCTACAGTAATTTGGATGCATACCTGAATAATGTATATTTTCCCTCTGCGTCAAACTTGTCTATGAACAACTGCAAAATATTTAAACTCTTCTTTCTCTAAAGAAAACAAAGATGTTATCAGATTAATTCTAATTAAATAAATTCAGCACTTAACTGATTCTGTAGGTCCCATTACATACCAGATGCTCTATGGGACAAAGGGTCATAACTTTCACCAAATCCTGCAGTTGGACAGAGAAAACAATGTGTAATTACATACAGATTATTACAGTACAATCACACTAAAATCTACTTGAGACATAAAAAAAAAAAACCAAACCCAAAACCACAAAACCCTGTCTACGAGAAGACTCTTGGAGAAATTCACACTAGCTTCAGTGGCTGAAATCCCAGGGCTGATACACAAGACTACTATTCTTGTACTGTTGGGTCCAAATAAGAATGTAGTTAAGCAGCAGATTTGCAAGGGAGAGGCAAAAATGAGCAAGCATGATCTTTCAGCTAAGATCAGTGCTCACCTGCCTCGGTGGCCTGTACATGCAATAAGTATATTTTAATTGTCACTGAAACTTCATGCTGTAGCAGGTAGAAAAGAATAAATTCTGTACATTGCTTCTTATTACCTGAGGGACGTTAATAAAATCTCTGAAATCTAAATACTGATGGAGAAGGCTATTGTCTTCCGTTCTCAATAAGCAGCTCTCAAACAGATCCTGCAGGTGGGAAAAAAAAAAAGCTGCCAACATTTTGTACACATACAAGACATTAATCTATACGTTTTACATTTCATGGCTAAAACCACCTTCACTTTAATGCTCATTCACATACATTTGTAGCTTCTATGAACTCTGCGTATGTGATAATGGCGATTTAAACATTTATGCATGTGTGTAAAGTCCATTAAATGTAAGTGTTTGTAAGACTGAAGAATACCCAAATAAGCCTCAAAATATTTCTGAAACTATTATCTGAACTATCATTTGTACCTTTGTAAAATAATATTTTACCATTACTTAACCTGGAAAAAAAATCTAACATGGAAAATTTGATTAAAAGAAGACTTACAAGTCCTTTAGATAACATAGATTCTTCTGTTCTAGGAAAAAAAGAAACATTATCAAATTCAAGTTGTTAATTATAAAGATACTCTTGATACTTCAGAAGAAATACTAGAACAGAGATCCAAAAGAACTTGTCCCTCAACAATTTTCATTCTATTTTCTAAATGTATTATCTTCATTATTCCTCTCAAAGATTTTTAGAATAAACTGGCTGATGAAAAGTTGAAAATTTTACTCCTCTCTTCAGGGTCAAAAATGACTTTTTTCCCCCCTCAATATTTATAAATGCTCAAAAGCAGCATCTTGCATCTCACAGGTATGAAGACACTGATTAACAAAGAAAATGACACTTTGCTCAGATGATTCTATTTGCATAGTTTCACAAGAGTAAGAAAAATACATCAGATCCTAAAGTAAAGAGACCAGGAAGTTTTGTTTAAGTTTTACCAAGAAATGGTAAGCAGTCATAATGGGAAACTTTCCTTCTGTAGCAGTGCTAAAAACTATTTGGTCAACACTGCTGCTTATGGAAGGTGAAACAATCATAATATATAGAAAAGTCTGGTTTCCTTTAGAAAGCCTGACCTTTAACCAGATTACATATCAGAATACGTTCAAATAAATACTATCATGATAGCCTTCTCTAGTAGTAAACTAACTGTTACAGAAGTACAAGTAAATATACACTCTATTCTGCATGTTTTTATAAGACCTTAATTTTGCATTTTCAGAATAGTTACAAAAAATGATATCACAATACAAGCTGAAAACAATAAACAAGTGTTTCAGACAACTTTTTATACTTCTTGGTAAAAGAAGCCATCTTGTTGTGGAACTTGCCATTTTAACTCTCAGGTTTGAAAACCTCCTCAGAACTTACGTGGTACATTCGAAATTTGACTCTATGAATTACTCTAAAAGATCACACCCACTATCTAGAACTCCAAATACCATAAACCCTACCTTTTCAGTAGCACTTCAATATGTGTCATATTGTATTGCAGAAGGTATGATGGACTAAAAGAGAAAAATTAGATTTACATTAAACTGCATAAGCTGTATACATTCGTACATAGTTAATAAATTTGACATGATTAGCCTTTTTTGAAAAATTTCTAAAAATATCTTTATAAAATTAGTAGTTTTTAAATAGACACAAAGTAGTAAGTCAAATTGCTGTTAATAACTCTTACATGGAGACTGTCTATAAATATGCAATTTAAAATTTAATGCACGTTCATTCTCAGCATACAATTAACACTATCCGTTTCTTTAAAAGGACAGCTCATCTAAACTTAAATCGTAATAGAGTAATCTGCAGGACTGGAGTATGTTCTTATGTATATAATATAAGCTACATAAAATATAAATGCATAAAGGTTGACATAAAACAACTACTCACGAAATACAGTTTTCATTCATAACTATTCACAAATAAAAAGTTTTTTCTGCTTAGAAAGAATCTTCAAAGTACAGACTTGCAATAAGCGAGGAAGAATAGTTCTTACCTAAATACCACTGGAAAGCAATCAATACCAAAATGCTGAACAAACATCAGATATGACAGACAGGCCAAAGAATCTGCAGAATTCTTTCGCTCTATGTCTGCAAACTCCTGATTCTCCCAGTGTGGACTTTTGCCTTTACGATGTAAAAACACTAATGGTATCAATTCTCTTATATCCCACAAAATATCCTAAAAAAGAAAGACAGATTGCCTATAGTTGCCTTTAAAAACCTGAATACCGATTAAGTTTCAAAGCTTTAACTGTATCTACAGTAAATTCTCTTACATAGTATATGTATAAATTAATGTAAATATTTTGTGATTATTTATGATCTACAAACATACACAAAAAAGATTGCAGGAAAAATTACTGTTAGAAGAATGTTATTAAGATGGCAAAGTCAAGCACTCTATAGTTAGTCAAAGACAAAAATAAAGTCACCCTGCAAAACCCTAGTTTGGATCCCTTATCCACATTACTGTGAATAACAATAGCTTCATGATCACATTACACCACAGGACCCCTGTGTTTTTCAGATCACAGAATGCTCAGTATTTTGTTTTATGCCCACTAATTAATATGCAACAATGTTTATCTGCTGAAGGTAAGCCTTGCTTTAAAGTCAGAATCACTCTGAATGGCCTTTCTTTCCAGTGATGTACAATGTGATGACACCTGAGCACTTCACAAATAATAGTGTGGTTTCCCCCTGCCCCACACACACATTCATGTGGATTAGGAGGCAGAGTAACTCTTGTTGTACATATTATGAAGAAACAGCAAGACCAAGGTTAACTCACTATTCTGGGGTTGTCCAAGCTGAACACCCTGGATCTCACATTTGGGAAAATTAGGATTACACAAGACATCATATAGTCAAAGCATGACTTTACTGACCTTAGCTGCAGCTCTCATTACCCAATTCCACAAACAGCAGAAGTGAATTTCTTGAGAAAATGAAGAAAAGGTAGTTCATAATTAGCATAAAAAACCATGGTTTCAGACTGTGCCCAACTGCAGAGGCAGATTAAAAAGCCAGTTTTTCAGAGCACCCTTCAACTGTCTTAAGCATAAAATTATCGTCTGGTAACCCATGCCTCCTTCACTGGACACCCTAAAAGTCCTGCAATAAATGAAGTAAAGGTCTCAGAGACAACATTCCCTATCTTTGCATAACCCTAGTTGACCCACACAGCAGTTCCATCCTATGATGAGACATGCTGTGGAAAAAAAAAAATGGATGTGATCATGATAGAAAACACGTTGTAAAACATTCAAAAGTTTTGCTAACTGCTTAGTGTGCTTCACTTTACAATCTTAATATCTGGATATAGAATTTTGTGTGCAAAAATGCTTAGGTTTTTAAACATAAATTGGAGAACAGAACATCACATGGCAACTTCCAGACCTGCCCTGCATGCATGTATATTTGCACATATACATATATATATAGTATATTTATGTGTACTTTCCTCATCCCAGCTGGCTCCAAGTCTTCCTTTTGAAACTCATGAAGTCTTAGCGTGCCATTCCCTCCCCCATAATGACACCTGACTTGGTCTTTCTGTTCTTCTAGGACTAATTCCTCCACTATATCATATGAAAAGCTGTCTGTCTTCTAACTCCGTAGTTCACAGCTCACAGCCATTTCAGTCAACACCCTCTGATAGCTGGATAGCCTCTGCCCCTCAGCCAGCTTCACCCCAACTCTACCTTCTCTGCAACTTCTGTTTGCCTCTTACGTAGCTCCAGGCATTCTTCAACTTTTGTCTTTCTGTATCTGACTTGTGAATTTTCCTCCTTTAACCAGGGATAACAAAGTAGAACAAAGTCCAAAGCTCAAACCTAACTCTATTCTTTCATACAGTCAACATTAACATGAGAAACAAGTGTATCCATAGTTAGCAGAACAACTCACAGAAAAGAACTGTAATGGACAGTTATCAAAACCAGAATTGTATTTTTGTTAACAGCAAATATAAATAACCAGTTAATAGTCTTATAAAGCTCAGTTCTCCTGTATGTCTAAAAAGGTCAGCTTGTTTCATGAGAGCTGAATACATTAGCTGCAACCTTGATACAAACGAGCTGTTACTGTCTGTTCAGTGCTACCCAACTAGTAGCCCCCTGGCTATCCTGAGGGAAGACTCTATTTAGTACTGGGAATATTTTCCACCCTTATATTTCATTGTAAGATTTACCAGCCTGCTTCCGAATAAACTGTTATAAAATAATCCAGCATCTGGCTGTCAAGAAGGTTCCTTCATTTCAGCAGCACAACACAAATCAGTATAACAAATGCATGTAACCACACATTTGAAAATTAGAGACAACTGATATTTACAAATATTTTAAATTTGGTGTACTGCATCTGGCTGGCATGGAGTTGATTTTCTTTATGACAGCCCATACAGTGTTCCATTTTAGATTTGTGACCAAAACAGTGCTGATAACACACCAGTGTTCCAGCTGTTGTTGAATAGTGATTGCGCAGCATCAAGGCCTTCTGTTTCTTACTGTGCCCCTCAGCAAACAGGCAGAGGGTGGGTGAGAAGCTGGGAGAGGACACAGCTGGTACAGCTGACCCAGACTGATCAAAGAGATATTCCATAATATATAACATCATACTCGGGGAGGAGGTAGTATATTTCAGATTAACTGTTGTTCAGAGACTGGCAAAGACTATCCTTTAGATATTCAAATAAGTTCATACATGACCAAGAAAAAGAAGCAGTTAAGGAAAGTAGCAGCTGATTCAGAGAACAGTCCAAACTGGTTTATAAGGAGCTAAACTGTGTCTGCAAGATTTGTGACTTCCAGAGATGGGACCTGGAACTGTTCTAGACTTATCTACCCGCATTATTTTACAAGGCCCAGTAAGTCATCCTACTGACAAATAAAGGAAGCAAAATGAGCTCTAGAACAACTTACAGGTAATTCTGATCTAGTGCACTGGTTCTGCAAACACTGTAATTAGTTTTGAGTACACTTACTATAATTTCAATTGCAAAATGTCGAAAGGGATGTTCTTCAATGCCTTCAAGCTGCTCAAGTTGAGCTGTCAATAATGGGTATTCCAGGCTTTTCATACAGCTGAAATAAAAAGCGTGAAACTAAATCACCAAAAAGGTCATACAGACTATAATAGTGGCATTGATGACCAAGAACAAAGTCTATACTCATATTAGCTGCTGTTATTCCTGATATGCCAAGGAAAATAAAGAAAAATAACATCTCCTGTAGAAGCATTCCTTGGACTTCACCTCCAGAATACAATTATCCTCACTGTTGTAAATTTGAGGAGAAGCAGAAGAATAACAAGACAGCTTCATAGCACAGAGATTAATATTTCTTTAAAATTTCACTGTAGTAAGGAAAAAAAAAATTATCTTTCTTCTCTCAGTTCATAAAGATGTAAGGCATATTTAGGGTTTTTCTTTTTCAAAATAGCACATTAGTTAATATAAGTTGGCAGTATTATATAACACTAATAAGATGATTTATTTACTGCCTACACAATAAATGCATATTTTACATTTTAAGTTATAGGAATATATTACACTAACAAAACACTCACAATTTTAATAATTCTTCTTTCAGCTCTGTGTCATTATATTCTGATGACTTTTCCATGTTTTTAACAGCTTCATTCACAAAAGGTTTAGCAAAGTCCACCACTGCATTACAACACTGACAGAGACCAAGTTTATCTTCTTGTATTTGTTGTTTCGTATAAGGTACAGGTAAGGGAGTAAGTTGATTCATAATCATGGCCAAAGATAAACCCACTGAGTAGGCCTTCTTGTTCTGAAGTTTCAAAAGCACTGGGGGAAAGGCAGAGAGAGAGAGAGAGAACATTTTGAGACATTCAGTTATTATTTACTTAGCAGAGGAAAACATGAAGAAAAATAATGTGACTACATAAGAAGGCCTTTCAGGGAAGGAAAGGGAGTGATACCTGAAATCACATGAGCAAATCCAGCAAGACTAATCATCAGCTAGTTTAATATGCTGCAGTTGAGATGACCATATATTTGGGATTAACATTAAAGCAGTCATGCATTTCAACACATTCTTCCTTTCTCTGTAGCACTGTGATGAGGACTGAAAAAAAATTTGTCTTTCCAGAACTACTCTAAGTGAAATAATATGCACTTATCTCATCTGTAAAAGAGATTTATTCTTGCTTTATTGCTTGACTTCTGTGCTTGGCAAAACCAGGGGCAATGGCTCAGCCTTTCTGCTGAGATCTCACTCTACCTGAAGCAGCTCAGAACTGTTCTATAGTCCACAGCAGAACTAACAGAAGGGCTCCCAGACTGAGGAAGTAGCACAAGTGGCTCTCACTCTCTTAAACTGCACTCAGTGCAGGCTGACTGCAGATTGGCTATCCAAAAAAACACATTCTTCCAAATACTAAAATGCTTCTCTTGCTAAATTCTAACATAATTTAATAACACATCTCAGACTGTTACAATCAGATGTAAACATGATACAAGACACTTGATTTCATCTTGCACATCAAACCAGAAACTACTACTTGTTACCTACTTAGTGGGTGTCCAAAACCAACATTTTTAGTTTTTATATGTAGGTCAGAAGAATGATTCCCCCCCCCCACCAAATATTTCAACCTGCTTCAATCTGAAATAAAAGTTTAGTACTATGAAAATACAGAATTCTATGTTCTAAAAGGTAAATAATGAAGAATTTCATCAATCTATGTAATTCCCTATTTCTGTAACAACAAGTTGAATGGTTTACACCTCTAAATATAACTGTCCCAGAACCAAATTCTGGTAAATGATGGAAAATAGATGAAAATTGCTTTTTCAACTGATGCTATTAATCCCATCTAAAATCTTTTTCTAACAGGCCAATACAAGCATGAAAATTATACCTTGTGATAATTTGCAGTATGTAATAGACTGTAAAGCCTGTCAGGACAGGCATATTCTAAAGTTATTCCAGCAAAGGCTAAACTAATTTGATAAATAAATGATAAAATAATTTAACTCAGAAATCACATGAGAAAGTGCATCTTACCTGTCTGCAAAGGTTGAAGCAATAACATGACAGTTTGGCAGACTTGTTCTCCAGAGGTCTGTTCAATCTGCTCAAGTAACCCTAAAAAAAGTTCCTTCGGATTGCATAGCTGTAGGACAGGAACAATGCATATTTTTAATCACCATGGTCATAGACAAACTTCAATACGGAAGTTCCTGAACATCAAGAAAGCAGATCTGAGTGTAATTATCAATATCCAAGAAAACAAATATGAAACAAGTAGTACTTTCCTACAATTAATGTCTTCCATAGAGTGTATATGTGTGTACACTTTCATATAACCTGAAAACATACAATAATAAATAATGACACTAAACTTGATTTCTATGGTCTGTAAAAAAAAAAACCTCACAGTGCCTTAGTAATGTAATCCTTTGGAGTAGAGAGAAAAGAAAAACTTCAGTGCAAATTTAACTCAAGCTATACAGTTTGCAAGTTGTTTTTAAGTACATGAATGAAAGAACTAGTTTTCTAGAGATTAGAACTTTTTTCCCCTACTACTCCACCAGAATCATCAGGTGCTCATTGTCATACTGTATCTGCAGTAGACAAGAGGCAGTATTTCTGTGGCTGCTCCAACTGCAGCAGCTGGCTATCAAAAACATTAAGAGCTCTATCTGCCTTTTTCTTCTGGGTAATGCTATGTCTCTTTTGTTTGCCCAGTTACTAATTTTACAAGATTTATAAGAGGTTAATTATCTCTGAGAACTCTAAGCCTATGTCTACTTCAGATGAAGCTGGTCTATGAGTTTGAAAGTTATGGGAAATGGACAGAAGAACTCAGAAGTACTCATGCCTTGTTTTCTTTGGCAATCAGAGGGAAAATTAGGACCTCTCCCTTTCCTACAATTATTGTATTATAACCATAAATTTCAAAAACATACCTGTGCCAACTGATCTAGTATCTTCAGGCAGTGTTCTCGCTTATCATCCTCCTGTTTATACATTAAAATACATCTAACAAGAGGGGAGATGAGATTCCAACCCATATTCTTGATGATAACCTAAAAAACAGATTTTCAGAGAATAAACCAGAACTGGACACCTTCTAAATCCAGAAAGAATGTATGTATGAAGGCCAAAAGTTGTAACTAACACAATAATAATGTCATTGAAAATTTAACATCTATTACCATAAAGTTCTGTACTTAACATACATTGTCTTCTCTCACCATACCTACAAACACAGCTGCATATTTTGTATAGTTTTCTTCAATGTATTAATTCTAAAATATCAATATACATTTCTAAGAATTTATATGACAATACATTTAAAATAAGATCAAGTAGGAGTATTGCTGAAAGAAAGAATGCTTAGACAAATTATGTTTAACCTGAGGGGATCAAGATCTTCAGCTGTTACTCAAAACTTGCAAAATTCAAAACCAGACTGCAACCCCCATCTAACATCACCAAAAATTCCATCCTTCACCTTCTCTCTGAACTTCCTATTTATCTGGGTACAATTTAGTATGTTCCCCCATCTCCCCAAAGTGCCTAAAGACATTAGCATCTCTCACATTAGCATCAGCTGAGTTGGCTCTTCTAGTTTTGGAAGTATTTTTATATCCATCTGTGATGGGTTGACCCCAGACAGCAACTAAGCACCCACCAGCTGTTTGCTTGCTCTCCTCCCCCACTGGGATGGGGAGAAAATCAGAAGAGCAAAACAGAAGAGCAATCAGAAGAGCAAAACTCATGGGTCGAAATAAGAACAAATAAATAAGTAAAGAACAAAAGAGGAAGGGAAAAATTACACAAACCAGCTCCCACCAGCATATCAATGCCCAGCCAGGCTCCAAGCAACAGCTACTATAGGATGGGTCTCCATCTCCATGTGTTCTTATTGTTATATGGTATGGAATATCTCTTTCATCAGTTCAGGTCAGCTGTCCCCACCCAACTTCCCTGCTTACTTAGGGGGTAGAGTGAGAAACAGAGAAGGCCTTTACACTTACAAGCACTGATCAGCAACAGCTGAAACACTGGTCTGTTATCAACACTGTTTTGGTTACAAATCTAAAACACAGCACCACACAGGCTGCCATGAAGAAAATCAACTCCATGCCAGGCAGACCCAGTACACCATCTGAAATCCTGTCCTGTAAAAGGGGGACAATGTCACTTTCTCTTAATTATGCTTTTGTCCCCTCTTTTCACTTAACTCATTGACTAACAGTTATAATGGTTTTGTTAAGATTATCATGACTTGGTTTCTGTGAGCTACCTGAAGTTACACAAGAATGGGCACACAACAACTTATTAACTATTAATGTGTACAGCCCTGCTCCACAGTGAAAATAGCTTTCCCCTTTTAATAAGCAGTTTTATCTATTTAATGGTGTGTTAGTGCACAACTAATACATAGTGCAAGCTTAAACTCACCTTATTTTTCTCATTTTGAATTATTTCTAATAACTGAGCTGCATACCCATCTTCTAAACATTTCTGACCTGCTACCTGAAACAGATTAAAATCTTCTCCTTTGAAATCAGCCTCTTCCAGAATTTGCTAGAAAGAAAATATGCATGTTTAAGTCCATACTTATAAAAGGCAAATAAAAATATGAAAATACAAGCTTTCATTTGAAAATTAAATGTAGTATCATTGCAACTTATCTTTTCTTATATAACATCTTTCACATATTAATAAGGCTACCAAAAGCTACTACAGAAGACAAAGCTGTATTTCAATAGCACTTTCTAAGTCTAGACTACAACACGTTGTTTGGAAGATGCATTTTCTACAACCTGTAAGGGTTTTTTTACTTTACACAGGTACTCATGAGTACAAGAACACTTCTTCCTCCAAGAAGCAGAAGTTACCAACCATCTTGGAAATAAGCACCACAGAAAAGTCAATGAAACATGGAGGTTGAACTTAGCTGCCCAATGAGGAGTTCTGCTAACATTCATCTTGCATTTTGGGGTCATTTTGGTTTTAGTTATAATATATGAAGAGAAACGCACACTGCTTATGCTTTTTGCTTTTATGGAAAGAAAACTACTTACGCATCTTTGTATTATAGCTTGAAGTTCATCAACTGCCATTATAGTTTGACTTTGTTCTTCTGGCATTGAAAACTATTATAAATTAAACAGTGCAGTATTAGAACATAGGAAGTAAAAAACAAAGACTGAAAAATAATCACATTATAAAAAAAAAAGGTAATAGAGGAATGAGAACAACCTAAACAGATATTATAGACTTAATGATTTTATTTTTTTTTTTTAAAACTGCAGCTAACGCAGAGCAAGTCTGGGCTCACCGCGTGCCAAGCACAGATGCCCACGATACACTACATTTTCTGTGTGCTCCTGCTAAGCTGTGACTGGAATACTCTTAACCAGACACCTGGGATGTGCAGAGCAGATCCAACCACCATGCCAGTTTATATCAACAGTCCAAACAAGATTACATAGGCAATATCATTTATTTCTTTCTAGTGTCTAGGCTGGGCTAGTTCAGTGGGCTTTTACCTCTAGATACCATAATTTAAAACTTTCTTGCTAAAAACAATTAAGTTAAGCATTTCAGTAACGTTACGAACATACAAAGTTTTACACAGACCATGAACTACAATCAAGCTTGGTTATCCATGTGATATATCATAGTAGCAGTCATCATTTTTATAGTTTTGATTAATTCCATATGCCTAAACCTGGTTATACAATCACTATGAGTGTCAATTACCTCTACACTTTGCTAATTAGCTAGCTGTTCATCAAAACACCCAAGTTCCATATTTATACAGACATGTCAACATAACACCCTTAGTCTTTCCTCTTATGTTTGGCCTCTGTTACATCGCACAACATCTAGATAACTAAACTACCTGGATGTTTACAAAAAACAGGCAACTCACAAAAGCTTTCAAAGCATCTGTGGTGAATTTCATTATTCAAAGAATAAACAACTCCCTTTCTATTCTCAACGGCCTATTTTCACATTTTTACGCCACTGCGATCTAGCATTGTATCTAGCCTGTCATTTTAATTTCATCATTATCATTTATTGACACATGGTGTACTTACCTGAGCTCTTAATTTTACAGAATGTTACTAATCGTCCCAAAACATGTGAAATATACTTTTGACCGCTAACATTCCTGCATTTTCAGCCCTCAGTAACTTTACACAGTACCCACAGCCCTGACACACGCCCTCAGCACACACCCTGCTGCTCCACGGATTTACCAGCTGCGCTCGCAGACGGTCTCGGGCCTTAATACTTAACCCAGTTTCTAATTAAATCTTTTCAGAGGCAACTGGTCAGCATAAGAATGACGTGAAACTTTCTACTGTTAATACCAATCAAACTCCCTCCTCTTAACAAACCCGTAGCTCACCCCGTCCCGAGGCACACGGGCTGTCACCCGAAGCCTCCAGCACACGGCTCAATTACAACATCACAAGGCCAACCCCTCGCCGCC
>NW_010300236.1:22851-47699 GCF_000700745.2 Antrostomus carolinensis | reverse complement strand
GCCCCGGGTTCCTGTGTCTCTTGGGTCTGGCTCCAGGGCACGGGGATGCTCGCTCTGGCCGCCAAGGCAGATGGGGTGAGGAGGTGGCCTGGGGCTTGCAGCAGGGCTTGGGGTGGAGACCACGACCGGTCTTCTGCTGCATCACTGTGTTGCATGCAGCTGTGCGGCAAAATTCCACTCAGAAACAACGTTAAGGAAGGTTATGGCTCACAAAGTCAAACTCTCTGCTCCCAAAATCATAGGACCATAAGGCAATAAGGGAGATCAGGAGTTCACCATGTCTGTTGCTCCGCCCTTCAGCTGAGGGTCCCTGTCTGACAGGCCTTGGTAAGACATTGGAGAGGTACAGTGTGTTGCAAGCTGCCTGGGTTGCTGCTCCCACCGGCAGATGCAGCCATGATAAAATTTTGTTTAAACCTGTTATTGTTCTCAGGGTGTTTGTGGTGAAGGTTTCTCCGGTTTTGTAGCACTTTTACATAGAATCATAGAATGCCTTGGGTTGGAAGGGACCTGTAAGGTCATCTGGTCCAACCCCCCTGCACCTTCCACTTGATCAAGTTGCTCAGAGCATTGTCCATCCTGACACTGAATGTCTCCAGGGATGGGGCAGCCTGGTCCACCACCATTCACCTAGTCTGAATCTACCCTTTTTTAGTTTAAAGCCATTATTGCTTGTCGTATTGCTAAGGCCCTGTTTAAAAAAAAAAAAAAAAAAAAAGTTCTCATCTTTCTTATAAGCCCCCTTTAAGTATTGGAAGACTGCAATAAGGTCTTCCTGGAACCTTCTCTTCTCCAGGCTACACCACCCCAACCCTCTCAGCCTTTCTTCATAGGAGAGGTGTTCCATCCCTCTGATCATTTTTGTGGCCCCGAAAGAAGTCTTAAAGAGGACATAAAAAAGGTCTTACTGTCACTTCTTTTTGCTAAACTATGTTTGTAGTTTAAATGTAACGTACCTATTAAGGCACTGTTTCCTTGATCTCCTTTGGATTGTCTCAAATTCTCAGAGCTTAGTTGCTTTTCCTTGGAAGAATGTGGTCTGGGAAGTGTTCTGCTTTACAGGCTATATTACTTTTTATACCTCCTGACATATGGTTTGCCTTTTTTTGTAACAGCATAGTGTTGCCAGCTTACACTTTGGATGTGATCCAGTTCGGCAGCTTGATCATTTTCTTCTGAATTGCTCTCTAGCCAGTTGTTCCCTGACTCTTTGTATTGTAATATATTCTGTGCTTCCCTCTGTTGAGTAACACCCTGCTTCTTTAGTCAGGTTTTCCATGTTCTCATTATGCTTTTACTTTCTAGTCAAGCAAATTATTTCTAGTCAAAGGATAGATTTATTCTTCAGAACCTTATTCTGGAGAGTTACAGCTATTTCTTCCACAGAGTTCCTGTGCATGTTGTGTGAGTCATGTAAACTGAACTTTTCACAAAGGGTCATTTTTCATTGCCTGCATACTGGTCTGGAGGCACTAGAACCAGACATTTACTTTTGCATCAGAACTCAGAGGAGTATGTACATGAAAGGTCATCTAACTGCTTAATTTTACTGAAAACGCACATCATAGATATCTAAAATTGGATGCCAAAATTTTGGAATTTTTTAATGTTTTTTTTCTTTATGTTTATTAACAACTCTCTGTAACACACTAAAAATTCTTTATAGATTATATAAAGATTACATATGTTATACATATATGTAGATTATAGATGTTCAGCTCTCTCTTGCATCTCCATTTGGGTAGCAGCAATAATCTCTGATGCTGTGTTTGCACACTGATCCACATAATCCAGAAGTTCCAGAATAAACAATGCATAGCCTATCCTTTGAATGTTCCAGACTTAAGAACATTTGAATTCACTGTTATCTAGAAATAATTTTCAAGGTATTAATTAGTACCCAAAAGCATCACAAGTTATGGAATAGTATCTATGCAGAATTTTCATGCCTGGTCAGAAAGTGTTTCAAAAAGCAAACTATCAGATTTCTCGTATTTGAAGCAAGAAAACTGTAATAGAAATGAAAGAACAAAGGTAAATCCACAAAATAATTTGTCACTGCAGTGTGTCCAGTGTCACAGTGTCTACAGAATTTAAAGTCCCAAGTTAGGTGCTGAAGTTTTTTCATTACCAAATCATAGCAATGTAGTTTGAAAAGGCTTAGCAGAAGACCTCCAATCCAACCCAAGACCCTCTTTCTCTGTAATCACAGCTCTGAATGTCCCCCCACCTGTCCTAGGTGCTTAGTTGCCTGTGTACATGTATCCATGCAGGGTATCTCTGATATCACACAGCTGCACAATCTTGGTCCAGACTACTATAGAGAGCTGTGAAGAAATCTGTAGAGAGATAAGAAAGTTGAAAGTACAGATGGAAGCAGGGCTGTTGACATGAGATCGTTGGTAGTTAAAAGCTTTCAGAGGGAAAGTATCAGCATGAAGAGGAAAATCATCTGGGGAAGCCTGGTCAAGCTAGCCAGCCTAGTTGGGGACTAGCTGGGAATCATTGTGTCATGTTGTCAGTGTTGATGAAGCTGGTGGAGGATGGCAACTTGGTGATGCTGGTAATCCTTCCCAGAGAGCCATGGGAAGTGACCCTTCCCCTTTTGACTCATGACTGCCTGTCCAGCAAAGATTTCTTGGGTAGCTTAACACAAGTGGCAAGTATACTAATGTTTAGTCTAATAGCTCATTAAACCCTATCTAGCTTTTCTTTATGTCAGCCAATAACTAACTGCTTTATTTTGTATTACATATATTCTTCTTGCAGATTCTCTGCACCTGGCTAAAATTACCTGAACAAGATAAGCAAGTGTGACAGATGCAGTCGACTCCTTAACCAAATGAGTGATAGTTTGGTACAGGCTTCAAAGACAGTAGAGGTCTGAGCCTAAGCTCCAAAGGAGGTAACCAGGCTAAGAATGATAGAATCATAGAATGGTATGCATTGGAAAGGACCTTAAAGATCATCTTGTTCCAACCCCCCTGCCATCAGCAGGGACACCTTCCACTAGACCAGGTTGCTCAAAGCCTCATCCAACCTGGCCTTGAACACTTCCAGGTAGGGAGTATCCACAGCTTCTCTGGGCAACCTGTTCCAGTGTCTCACCACCCTCACACCAAAGAATTTCTTCCTAATATCTAATCTAAACCTACCCTCTTCCAGTTTAAAGCATTTCCCCTTGTTCTATCACTCCCTGCCTTTGGAAAAAGTCCTTCCCCAGCTTTCTTGTAGCCCCTTCAGGTACTGGAAGGCCGCAGTAGAGTCTCCCTGGAGCCTTCTCTTCCCCAGCTGCACAGCCCCAAATCTCTCAGTTTGTCCTCACAGGAGAGGACAGCCCTCTGATCATCCAAGAATTTCTCTCTAATCTCTGAAAAGGCCCCAACCTTGCCATCAAATTTAGTTAAGTTGCACTTTTACAACATCATATTTCAATAAAATGACTTTAGCCGAAACCTTTCCTGGTGGTTCTTTAAGCAATGTAAGTTGCCCATCCATGATACCAAGAGGGGCCATAACAAACCTCCTATTCAAAGCAGAATTTCACCTGTCTGGTAAGGCTTGAGAGCCTCCAAGAAAGGCAATTTCAGAACCTTCTTACATGACCTGTGGTAGTGCTGCACTTCCTTCCTATGGACAGAGTTTTCTTAATATCCAGCCTGAGCATCCCAAACCATGATTTGTGACTTGCCTCTTGTTATCTTGTGCCATCTGCCACCACCAAGAAAAGTTGCCTATCCTCTTTGTAACCATATTTCAGGTAGTTGTAGGTTACCTTTAGATGGTCCCCTAGCTTCCTCTTTGGGAAACTAACCAGGCTTCTAGTTCATGTTCTCTAGACGACTGACAATCTTGGTAGCCCTCTGCTATATCTTCTCTTGTTTCTCAACATCTCTCTTGAACTGAGATGCCCAAAACTGGACTTAGTACACAGCAATTAGTATTGCTGCTAATTAAAGGCAGTGCCATAGCCCTGCAGCAGCACACAGGGCTCTCTAATGCTTTCTGTTTGTTCATTAATGTAGCATCACTCAGGTGGGCACTCTGGTGTGATAATTCCCCTCCCTCCCTCCCCCCAAAGTATGAGAGCAGCCCTCACAGTGCTGTCCTTTCAGCTTCCTTACTTGTGTGCATAAGCTTGGCATGATTCCTTACTGTTGACACCAGCTGTGCAAACATTTATTGATGCATAGAGTTCTCCACTCACTGAGGACATATTTCCCCTTCTCTGGCAGGATTGAGGTGATACAATTTGAGCTCCTTTGCCTTTGGGTCTAACCTCCAGTGCCAGGTGGTCATGCTTGATACGTTCAGGGTCTCGCCTCACATGGTGCCCACGTGGCAGATCAGCACAGGATACTAGTCTCAGTGCCCAGAAGATCAGCATGGGATACTAGTCTCAGCACCAGGCAAGCCTAAGCAGTCTCCACAATGTCCTGGATCCAAGCCCCCAGCAAGTAGAAGACCTCCCTAGACATTAGGTTAGGCCAGCAGGTAAGATCCTCTGCCCTCCCTAGCAGGGACCCTCCCACTGTGACTCACTCTCTGCATGCCTAGGCTCAGCAGGGTCTTCTGATCCTTTGTTAAACAGTTCCCAGACCCTCACCTGCTTCCTGGACACAGAGAGTATTCTGTACTTGCAGATGTGAATGCAGAGAAGGAGACATCCTCCTGATGCCAGAAGTCTCAAGCTTCCAGACTTCCCTATCATGGGAGTCTCCATTTCCCTACCCAATGCACACAGATCCTGCCTGTTCTTGCTTCAGCACAGCTGGGCATTCAAACTTTTGTATCTGTAGAATCTTGGAGTTCTGGTGACCTGCACTAAAATAGGCCTCTCTCTGGCATCCTTCCTAGTCAGAGTCAGCTGGAGAGGAAGAGCTCAAAGCACTGTTTTATCATGACTAGCTGATAGAACTCATTAGGAGCTGCTACACCTTGTTACCAGTCAAGGCCTTCAGTAGCTATCTTGTCCTGGCAGCAGTAAACACCGTGAAGTTCCTGAAAGACTTCCCACGCGTTCTCCAGTGACCCAGAAGAAGCTCCCATAAGATTAGATATTTTCCCATAGAAAATCTACAGACAGGTTGGGAACTGCTGTGCAGACTGCTTTGTCTACTGGTTGCCTCCAGTAGCTATCATCATTTAGTCATGTCCTTTCTTTTTTCTTTGCATTCTCCAGACACAAATATTTGCAAGTTTCATTAGTAGGAAAGCTCGGGTGAAGAGTTTTGAGCTTCTGCTTTATGAAGGCAGGTGCTGAAATGATTACCATCCAGGAAACTACAGCATCCTATTGGACTTGCGTAAGAAATCTTAACTGGCAACACACCAAAACTTGTGTTTTTAAACAGCAAGTCCACAGAATATATAACACTAGCAAAACCACAGCAGTGCTCTTTGGAAGATTAAATGCATCAGATAAATAAGGAGGAAACATGAGGAGAGGTGGTGGGAGGGTGCGTGCGCGTGCATCTTTGTCTTCCTTCAGACAGGGATTGCATTTGCACTAGCAATACTCCACAATAGCTGCCTACAGTTCAGGCAATGTAGGGTTGTACTCAGTAAGAATTCACCTGTGCAGGATTCTAGGGTAAAAAATTAAACAAGTCAGGGAAAAATATTCACATTTTTTGCACATTTTGCAAATCCTATTTGCTGATATTTGGCTAGACAGAGGAAATAACTCGTCCTAAGAAGAAAGAATAGCTTGATTAAGGTTCTGAATAGAAAAGTAGTTATGCCACTTAATCTTCATGAGTCAGTTTTCCTTCATTAACTGGAAGTACTAATATTTCCTTTTTGCTTTTTTAAAAATTTCTCTTACTGGTTTTCAGACAAAAACTTTCTCTAGTTTTTGCTGCTGTGCTATATAATATAACTGGAAATGAACCTCAGGAGGATATTTTAGTCTCAACTTGAAAATAAACACATAAATAAATTTGTAAATAAATAAGGGATAAATGAATTAATGAAAAAATAGTGTATTCACAAGAAGAGAGAGGTGCTGCTGGTGGTGTTAAGCTTGAACTTCCATTTTAATTTTCTCAATTTTAGCCATAATAATTTTAGAAATGCTTTATTTAAATTGCATGTATTCAATATTTTGTACCTAAAATAGAATATTTCCCCTTTCACACATTAAGTTTTGTAGCCTCTTGGCATCTGAAACTAATTTTTCTCTATTGAGAGCTGCATTCAAAAATGTCCTTGTAATGTTACATAATCTGCTTCCAGCATTTACAAAATCTACCACTGATGTTGATATACTAATAATTTTTTTTTTTTCCCACACTGACTTATAGAGTGGAGTAAATGTACCCCTTATGAATAATAAAAAGGTTGTCTTCTGGTTTCACCATCCTCAGGAAGAAAGTAAGCCATTGGAACAATACTATCTAGATTAACAGGACCATTTAAAAGGAAAACAAAAAAAAACTTGCAACAGAACATACAAAAGAGAATTCCCTTTGTCAGGCACTGAATCAAAGTTTCCTTTTTGTTTTAGTTAAAAGTTCCTCATTAACCAATGGAGTGAAAGAAATACTAGTCTGTATTTCAAGAGTTTTGGATTACAGTGAGTTAATGGTCATAGGCATGAGTTTCTGGACAGTTTACTAGAGATGTTGACTCTCTTATTAAAAGCCAGTAATTTGTATGAAAAAGCCTCAAGTCCTTTCAGTTGTAAATATATATTTAATATATTTAATCCTTAGCCCCAAGGCAGAATGAATGACACCACACCCGTCTCAGAATTTTTTTCTTTAAAATTTCCACTGCCATAAACTCCACTGTCTTCCAGTGCAGTCTCTAGCTAGGACCTAACTGTGTTTAGCAGTGGAAAGCTCTCATATGTAAAGCAAAAATACTTGCAAGCTCTTTTTATCCAGCACTGTCTGCCTACAGACTAATAGAGACCAGGTTATTCTTTTCTGTTTTGCAGCAGCCTTTGAAATATTGAAGATTAGTAACAGGACCCCTTCAGCCCTCTCTAGGCTAAACAAGCCCAATTCTTTCAGAGGTTTGAATGACGTTGATTGTGATCACTGCTATTCACAACTCTCTTGAAGTCTAGTTCTGAAAGAAGAAATGGAGGACACAGCACTCCCAACAGGAGCCTTATCAAGAATATATTTACTTACAGATGACACTTTTGTTCCTGCCTGTCTGTGTCTTTGCTGTTTTCTGAGAAGCAGAATGTTGTTTATTGAACCTGCGATGTTCTGTAAGCCACAGATAATTTTATCTTGGCAGCTCTGCTCTTTCCTACTTGTTCAATTATTTCTACTTAAGATTACAACATTGCACTTTCCCTATTGAGACACTAATTATCTAATTTGTCAAGATGCTTTTGAATCTTAATCCTGTTTTCTAATGTGGTTATGATCCCTCATAGTTTCAAGTCATTTAGAAATCTTAGGCATCTTCTATCATACAGGTTGTTGACTGCCAACAGCCAGGAGAGATCTTTACAAGTCCACTAAAGACATTGTTCCTTCTTAAAAGAAGAAGCAACTCCTATCTGATTTCTGACCTGGCAACTTCCAAAACCAAAGTAAAGCAAAAAATTGTTTTCCTTTAACAGTGTTCCTTATGCAAGATTTCATTTCCAGCCAGAAATTTAGTTCTATGTAGAGTCAGTAGTTGCAGAAACTCTCTTTCAGAGCAAAGGACAGTGAAGTCTTCTTGAGCTGAACTGCAGTGGACTGAACAATTTCAGGTGTACTTTTCAATGCAGACAGAATGGCAAGAGGTTCAAGCTCATGTGGTTCAACAAGGCCAAGTGCAAGGTCCTGCACCTGGGGCAGACAATCCTTGTTATCGATACAGGCTAGGAGATGATGTGCTGGAAAGAAGCCCTGAGGAAAAGGACTTGAGGGTAGTAGTGGATGAAAGCTGGGCATGAGCCACCAATGTGCATCTGCAGCCCAGAAGCCAACTGCATCCTGGGCTGCATCAAAAGAAGTGTGGCCAACAGATCGAGAGAGGTGATTCTGCTCCTCTATTCTGCTCTGATGAGATCTTGCCTGGAATACTGCGTCCAGCTTTGGAGCCCTCAGCACAGGAAGGATGTGTACCTGTTGGAGCATGTCCAGAGGAGGCTGCAAAAATGATCAAAGGGCTGGAGCACCTCTCTTGTGAGGTGCTGAGAGGGTTGAGGGTGGTCAGCCTTGAGAGGAGAAGGCTCTGGGAGAACCTTATAGGGGCCTCCCAGTACCCGAAAGGTGCCTATAAGAAAGCTGGGGAAGAACTGTTCACAAGGGCATGTAACAATAGGACGAGGGGTAATGGTTTTAAACTAGAAAAGGGTAGATTTAGTTTGGATATTAGGAAAAAGTTCTTCCATATGAGGGTGGTGGACCATTGGAACAGGTTGCCCAGAGAGGCAGTGGAGGCCCCATCCCTGGAGATATTCAAGGTCAGGCTTGATGGGGCTCTGAGCAACATGCTGTAGTAAAGATGTCCCTGCTCACTGCAGGGGGTTTGGACTAGATGACCTTTGAAGGTCCCTTCCAACCCAATACATTCTATGATTCTATGATTCTAGGTTTTCAGCAGTATCCATGGAGTTCCTCTGGGAGTAATTTTGGTCCTGTCACAGCTGCATAGGAAAATCATTGAAACTGTATGGCCATATTATTGTTGGACTGAGCTAATATTCTTTGCTTCGCAATAGGCTTCTCAGCCTGGAGACAAGCTGCTATTCCTCACTGCCAACCTGAACTGTGTTATGAAATGTAGGAGGCAGGAATGGTGTGATTGTCTGCACTTGTTTTGCAGGCACATGCTGAGTGTCCTACACAAATAAGCTTTGAGCTTTCTGTAGACATTTCCACTGTGCCTGTGGTAGGTCACTGTAAAGGGCAAAGCCTGAGCTTGTATTGAATTGCAGTGTATTGTACACAGACTTGTGTGGTTCCAGCAACAGTCTCTCCTCCAGGCATATCTCTTTGATCAAGTAATAATTGTGGTTCCTAACAAGAGATGGTGCAGGTGTTATGTATGTGTAATCTGATATGATCTCAGCTAACACCTTACAAGTGTAGGTTTGTTTTAAAGAATGAAAAGCACAGTAGCATGAAAAGGTTATGCTGCTACTGAAGAAAAAATTATCAGTTATTAGCTGTTAACTAATAATTGCACAAAAATCCCTATGTTAAACAATTGTTATTAAGATGAAAAAGCAGTGAAATGTAAGGAAATACCAACATTAGAGTTAATATGTAACTTCAAGTAACTTTTTTATGTATATACCTGGTTATACAGTGCTTAATTATTTCAGCTCTGGTTTTATTCATGAGGTCCCTTTCCCCAGTGAAGACTGAAATACATGAAATTTACTTATTCTGTAGATCTTCCATATTTATTTTCTCCCAACTGTCAAGTGGAAAGACTGCAGCTGTTATTCTGCAGTATTCAAACCCAGCTCAGAAGCTAAAAAAATGTATGCTCTATATTTTTTTTGTTTATGGCCCTTATCTGTAATGTTATATAATCTGAATGTATGTGTATCAGTTTAATCTAATAACAACCTCCCACCTAGCTTACTTGGAAACAAAAGATACCAAACCTGCCAAAAATTTCTAGTGGTATTAGAAATGCAGCTGGGTTCAGCTGAGCATGGTAATAAATTCATCACTATCTAATGAGTACTTGCACCATTTAGGCACTTATTTACACCTGAGGTTGTTTGGAGTCAAGAGACCAGCATCTTCCAAGTACCTTTAAGAGTCCTAGTTTCTCCTCTGAAGAGATAAGTTCTGCTCATCTACTCCTATTCTTCTCCATGGGATTGCATGAGGTGCAAGTAGGCTGCCTCTCCAACTCCCATGAGCTCCTGTGTCTTTCTGTACAAGGACATAGCCCTAGCTGGAGGGCAGTGGCTGTCTCCATTTACACCATCCTTAAATCTGTGCCTTTAGTAATTTTTTGGGGTTGTTCCAAGCATGTGTATGAACTTCTTTCAACTGAAGAGAGAACTGAATCTTTCTCTTTACATTCAGGTTGAGTGCTCCGGTCCATAGGCTATTATAAAAGGACTGTGTGCCTTCACATTTTGCAAGAGGGTGTCCTCGACATCTTCCCGTGGGGGACAAATATCTGCAACATGCAATAGTCATACGCTGAGAAATGAACTTCCTGGGAATTCCCCCATGTTTTTGACCTCAGAAGCATTTGTGCAGGCTTTTTTGCTCCTCACACTAAAACTATTCTGTGCATAGGAAGTCTAGGTGCTTGGGTAATTTGAGTAAGAGATGCCAAGTATATTCAGACTTTCAGGTTAATGGATAGCTAGATGCGATTCCAGAGTGGGAAATAGCTTCTGCCTAAGAGCCTCTTTCTGTGATTGTGTGTTTTCCTGGCTCATCCCAATGAAATTGAGCTCAAAACCATGAGACAAGGTATTGTTTTCGGAGAAACTCTCTGCTACCATCTTGTGGTAAACAAGACGAAGAGACATCAAGAGCAAATTTACGTGCAAGTCACGGGTTAAAATGTATTCCATATTTGGAGCTTTGGACTAATAAAATACTGAGAGTGTGATGGAACCGCCCAGAATAGGAGAGTAAACAGCACAGTGTGCTGGAATAAAGTAATTTTTCCGTCACCATGCACTGAGATTTCGTACTCAAATATTCTGGATACATGCTTTTTTCCTACGAGAAAGTTTGCTAAGATGAAAAAGGGGCCCAGGATTTCTGTTGGTGTAATCAGAACATTAGATATAGTGGTAGCAAGGCTACTTGATGACCTTTATGGTTCTATTTGACTGCGCTTATTGAGGTCATGTGTACAGTTGGGCATATTGAGAAGAAGGAGAAGTTGTTTCCCTGTGGATTCTTCCTGTGCTATGGACCTTCACTCTGGTATAAGAACAGATATGAAGTCTTCTTCCCAGTATCTGATGGAGAAACCACAGGTATTCCCCACTGAAGCCAGTAACAGTAAAGGTGCTCTAGTTATCTCCATTATTATTCAGCACAGATGAAACTGGGGTAGCCAGAGGAGAACAAGGCATTGGGGCAAGAAGGCAGTAATGGAGAAGGATGAGGTCCCTTTTTGCCCAGCCTTTGCAGAGCGAAAATTAAGGATGTAAGAATGAATTCTGGGGCTGTATCAGTGTATGGACAGTGATGTTTCCAGATGCAAAATCCAACATTCTATTTGGAGATAGCAGCTAGCAAGAGATGACACATAGGTTACTCGCCTGAAAACATCCCTTTGGTGGCATGTCCCTAAGGCCGTCCCTGAGTTCTGGGACACAATAAGCCTCTGACAGGACATGATGGAGTACAAGCTTGCTTCTCTGCCAGATATTTACACAAATGAGATTGAGACAAAGGACGGTTTCCCACAGGGTGGATGTTGGCTTGCGATAAAATGTAGTTGTTCCCATAGGTGTTCCACTTTCCCAAATTAACACTATGCTATTGAAACCCATAAGAGAATTATTTGGTTTACACACAGTTTTGGGGTATGTCTATTGAGAAATTGGAACCAGCAAGCTAAATGGGCTTGATGCAGCCAGATGCTTTCAGGCCTTTCTGCTAGTTATTTAAAATGAATGTAGGGGTTTCCACCTTAACAAGCATTGAGGGTAGTGGAACAGTTCTAAATAGTTTCCAAATTTCTTTTAAATATCATTCTCAGAAACAGGTAAGTTATTTGGCCTGTAGTTTAAAAAACACACAGAGGAGCCTACAACAGACAACTGTCATAGAAAATTGTAGCCCAACTGAGTTTTTCAAATTAATAAACAACTGAAAGTAACATATTCAAATGGTAACTCTGCCTTTCTATACCTACTTATATGTCAGTTTACAATAGTCAATAAAATAAATTGTAAATGGGCTTTATAAGCCCTTTGGTGATATAAATGAAAAAAATAAGTTTGTTTTGTCTGATGTCTTGGCTTTGGATTGCTGTATTCAGCAGTCTTCTTTCCTGGGAAGTCTTTTTCAGTAGAAACTTCACGGAAAGCAGAACCACACTCTAGAAGAGGAGGTAAGCTTTGTCAGATTCTGTATAACTCAAAATCATAGAATCATAGAATCACAGAATGGTTTGGTTTGGAAGGGACCTTAAAGACTACCCAGTTCCAACCACCTGCCATGAGCAGGAACACCTTCCACTAGACCAGGCTGCTCAAAGCCTCATCCAACCTGGCCTTGAACACCTAAAATACCCCAGGAACAATCAGAATCCTTTCTTTATAAGGTGTTGAGACATCCTGGATGACAAACCTAATGCATTTCTTGGGAAAAATGAAAAATGCTGAGTGTTATTTGGATGTGCCAGAAGGAGAAACCCAAATTCTCACCAAATTCTTTCCTCTTCCCCCAAATTCAGAGTCTGTCTTGGAATGCATGAGATTTAAAGAAAGAACAAATTGAAGTGCAGGTGGTCTTGAAATTTTAAGTACATTAGTGTCATATACTATTTCTTCAGAAAGCTGAGATTCTCAGATATTTAAGTTATACACAGTGAAGAGTGCTATTACTGGGTGAAACTTGCATGTGTATCTAGTGAGTGAATAAGGTAATTAGTGAATTAGAAATTAGTCATAAATTCACTATATAAGATGATATAATGTGAATGCATGATGCAATGTATAAAATATTGGCTCTATTATTTAAAGAAAATTGCAGCTTGGATTCTTTGGATAGCTGGCCTCAGTGGTTTGATGGCTGACATTTAGTGCAGTGTTTCCTATCTGCCATGCTGAATAAAAGAATCTGTGTGGAAAAACCAGTGTGGTGCATCCAGGCAAGTCTGAGGAGGTCTATCTTGTGGAAGAGGAGGCATTAGAAGCACATCCTAGAGTAGTCAGCTGAGAGCACCAAGCAATCAGGCACTGTGGAGTGCCAGGAATTGGGATCTCTGTGCTTTATAGTGCCAGTTAACGTCCATTATCTAGAGAGGAGGCATAGTTTGGAAGGAACAGTCCAAAGAATGTGTCATTAGAGCTGTTTGTGAGCATACTCACAAGTATTGTCCATGCTTCAGGGGATTAAGGCCAGTCCTACAGCAGCTATTCCAGCCCTAGTGTTGTATCAGCAAGCCTCTGCTGATGGTGCAACTTATACTAGAGAAAAGTTCTCTTGTCTTCACTGTCCACACTGCTTCCCTGAGAAAAACAAGCTGTGCCAACCAGTGGCTTTTCAGCTGATATAGGGTGTGTTTGCATTGGGCTGTCGGCCACACACAAGGTTGGACTTGTAACACTTAGCAATGTGATGGTTTTTTTCTCTGCTGACATAGTGTCTTTCAGATGAAGTCTTTTTCTATGAGGATAGCTTTTCTGATTTAGCTATAAAACTTTCCAAGACAAGAAACATAAGCTAGAAAAATATCATCCTAATACTAGAGTGTGTCACCCAGGAAAGTATTTCAGTATGAACTCAAAATTGAAATGCACTTCTTGTTTGATACACTAGTCCATGAGAACAGATTCCAGGGGAAAATGTCCTCCAGACAAGGCTAGGTGGCGCAGTAGGTTAACGCATTAAAGTTTTTCAGACGTTTTAAGATCTGCAAATTCCTGTAAATTTCCATAGCCTCTTATGTTTATTGACACATCGGTGCATTGATGAATGTGGGAGAACCTCATTGCTTTGTGTGGCTTTTGTGATTCATAATTTTTCATACTCATCCAAGTAAAAGTCCACATAGAAATGCTTCCAAGGTGCTTTCTGGACAAAACAACATAAATACTTTCCTCATTTTTTGTACATTGCCTTTCAAGCAGAAGTGTAGTTGAGGGTAAACAGAGTTTGGCTGCTTCTAATTTGGGAAAATTAGAGTTTATTTTGTTCTTACTGCCCTCCTGAATACCGCAGGGGTGTGTTTATAGATGTTTTGTATACCAATAAACCACTGTCTCCAAATACTTACCAAACATTAAAGAAATCCTCAGTGTCAGCTTTTTCCTCCATGGAAAAGGAAGAATTTCTGAAAATACATTATTAGTGTGCCCTCAATACTTTTTTCATCTACCATAAAAAAGAATGCTGAGTCTAGTAGTGAAACTGCTGTTTTGCTTGGAAAATCTCAGAACTACCTGGACAGTTTTGTGAAGCTGCTTAGTAAGTGTTAAATGGAATAATATTTTGTTGCCAAATTAGGTTGTAGCGGACTGTTAGTTTTTCAGACAGAGAATATTGTTTACATAAAAAACTCAAGATAAGTGTCTGTCTCATGTATTGTTATTTGCAGAAGATAACTAAGTCATGATTAATGAGTTATTTATATTCTTTAGAAGAGGTCAGAAGAGGAGTTATCAATAGTTGAGCAGCAGTACGTGGCATTTTAAATAACCCCAATTATCAAAAAGGTTGAGGGTAACAGTCAGATGGTTAATGTACTGAGCATTTAGCATCTGCTCCTGTGAGGTGTCAAGTGCCTTTGCAAGGCATTGAGTGCACTCAAATTACATTAAAATAATGAGGAAATTCACTTCCTTCCAGGAGATTCTCAGCCACTGTCAGGATAAAGCTATTAGCATCCAGGCGGTAATGGATAGTAGGAAAAATCCATTTCCTTCTTTCAATTATTTATTTTTTTACTTTTTGTAGATTTCTACTCCTAAAATGGTTTGCAGAAGTTACCAATGCACTGTGGACACTAGGCTGAGAGCTGAGTGCCTGCTAGCAAAACATGTTCTGTATGCTTGGAGACCAGGGTAAGCACAACAGCTGAAGACAACACAGGAAAATTGAAGAGAGTGAGAGGCCATAAAAACCTTTATGTGGTAGATGTAAGCCTTCTATTTCTGCAGCAAAGGGCAGCTTCAAGCATCTCAGTGTGATGTGGCCTACTCCTCTGTGTGCAGACACATTGGGGTTAACTCTGCTGACAGGTTCTGCTCTGAGATAGAAGTACAGTTGCTTAACAAGCTAATTCTGCACCAGTCCCAACAATCACAGCACACAGCTCATATCAGCTTTCATAGTTCATATTTGTAACTTGTTCCAGGATAATCTGCTTGTCCCATCATGGGTTTAAAGGAAGGAGCTGGTTTATATCCACTTGGTAGTGGATTCATTTGGTAGTTAGAGTTCCTGCTCTTAAAACTGCTGTCTTTTTGTGGTGTTTTCAAGCACTACAAAAGTGTTTCTGGCAGGTTTAGACCAAAAGGAAAGTACCAGTAGTATTCCGCAGGAGAGCAACAGCAATTGAAAGAAACTGGGTGGAGACAGAAGTGTGAACCAAGGTGATGCTGCTTTAGAACATCCTACTTTTAGAACCTCCTGCTTTAGAACCTCCTACTTAATCATTTTTATTGAGACTGTTTAACTGAGCAAGTACCCACACACTTTGTGCAGTTTAATTATAAGAGATACATGCAGAAAGCTGCATGGAGAAATATCCCAGACTTTTGAGTGGTAAGGCGTCCTGATGAAAAAAAACAACAATAGTTTAACTGCTTAAATTATTGAGGAAGTTCTCTTCTGGAACCTCAGTCTCCTCTATGCCAGGTCCTGCACAAATACCAGACAAAATAAACATAAACTCCAAACAACTGTGGAAATTTAAGGTAAAAGACAGCTGATGTTTATATGTTGAAAGGGAAGCACAAAGAAACACTATTTGTCATGTGATAAGTAGCGGTAGCAGGATTATATGACAGTCTAGCTATGGTTGAAATTTCAAAAACCTTATGATATTGCATGTGAAGGTGCTCTGGGGAAGCAAATACACTACATGCATTTCTCAAGCTGTTCAAGCATGGCTTCCATTCTAGGCTTACAGCATGTCACCAGGGCAGGGCTGGAACAGACTGTTGAGTATTCTCAGCATCTCTCTCTGGAAGAAAGTAAGCCAGCAAAGGTTTCTGAAGCTGGCACTGTGAGATAATGCTAGGACCCATCTTAAACCCAAACCACAGACAGAAATGTGGATCTCCTGGGGAGCCATTGTCATCTTTGCAGAACTATACTCTTTCTCCACTCAGCTCTCTGAGGGATATGGTGAGTGTCTTGTGGTTCCTAGCCCTCTAGTTTAAGGGTCAAGGTTGCCTGTGCTTGGGTTAGTCCATGAAAGGCCCTGAAAGAAAAAAATATTTGATATCACAAAGAAGGGCAGTCAGTGGTGTGGTACAGAAAGAAAGGTAACCGTTCAAAAGGAAAGACAAAGACAAAATGCTGGCAATAGCATACTGGATAGATATAAGCAGGTCATCTGGGCAAGGCTGGAGAGGGTAACTTCTTAGTGGCAGACATGGGAGACAGCAGCCTTCAGAAGAAATTTAGCTAGTTATATAGATAGAAGAGGCTAAGTTGTGTAAATGTTATGTGGAAAGGATGCTTAAAATTTAGACCTAACATGCAGGTAAAGGCATGGGATAATATAGTTAATGATAATTCCTAGGTTGTTGACTTGAGAGACTAGGTGCTCAGAAAAGCAGTGAGTGGGAAGTGTAGTGGATTTCAGAGGTTAAGGTTGGAAATATCTATGAGTAATATGGTGAATTAAACATCAGTTAAAAGAACTGGACAAATGATTAGTATATCTGGGTTTATTCTAACGACTGGGTCACACAGATTGTTTTTACTGACTGGGTGGTGGGCCTTGGCTCATTTTCTGTCTTCACTAGGAACTGTTCTTCATATTCTGTGGTACACAGTAGCATCAAGATTATGACAGGAAACTCATGATTATTGGAGGTTCACTGGCATGGTTTATGATTCAGAACTTACCTGTTAAACCTATTGACATAACTGAGACATCAAGTCTTACTGATGATACAATCATGTGGAAGATGCTCTTCTTTCACTTCCCCTCAACATCTTTCTCCTCTTTTCTTTGCCATGCCATGTGATTTTCTGATCAGCTGGGGCAATCCTTTGTGTATCATTACTGATCCACTGCTTCACTGTCAACTTCTGTCTCCTCTCCCAGACACTGAATAACCTTCCAATTACCAGCTTATAACTTTACATATATAGTAGTTTGTTCTTATTCCTAGCAGACATAGAGAAGATATCAATAAGTGCCCTCAAATTCATGTAAATTCCTTTTTACACCAGTGGAAGTGATGATAGCTTTTGTATTAAAAATACATTTCTTTTACTTACTCATGCTTGTGAGATAATTCTAGGACCCACATTATCATAAAAGAAATAAGAACTTCTTTGTTTTATCAGTCCACATAAAAGGAGGTACTGCTCAGCAAACCTGTACTATCTACTGTTTCTGATCATAATGCCACCTCATCTGCTTTCTCATCAATTCTATTCACCCAAAAAGTTTCCTGAAGGATACATAAACCCTTCCGCCCTCTTGGGAAAGAATGGCTGGAAAGCTGCCTGGCAGAAAAGGACCTGGGGGTGTTGGCCACCAGTGTGCTTAAGTAGCCAAGAAGGCCAATAGCATCCTGGCTTGTATCAGAAATAGTGTGGCCAGTAGGACCAGGAAAGTGATCGTCCTCCTGTACTCGGCACTGGTGAGGCTGCATCACGAGTACTGTGCTCAGTTCTGGACCCCTCACTACAAGAAAGACATTGAGGTGCTGGAGTGTGTCCAAAGGGCAACAAAGCTGGTGAAGACTCCTCAAAGTCTTATGAGGAGTGGCTGAGGGAAATGGGGTTATTTAGCCTGAAGAATGGGAGGCTGAGGGGAGACATTATTCCTCTCTACAACTACATGAAAGGAGGGTGTAGCAAGGTGGGTCTCAGTCTCTTCTCCTAGGTAACAAGTGTTAGGACAAGAAGAAACAGCCTCAAGTTGCACCAGGGAGGTTTAGATTGGATATTAGGAAAAATTTCTTCAATGTAGGTGTTGTCAAGCATTGGAGCAGGCTGCCCAGGGAATCACCATGCCTGGAGGTATTTAAAAGATGTGTAGGTGTAGTGCTTATGGACATGGCTTAGTGGTGGACTTCACAGTGTTAAGTTTGAGGTTGGACTTGATGATCTTAAAGGTCTTTTCCAACCAAAGTGATTCTATGATTCTATATGAAAATACATGAATGACAACTTACTGGTATCAGTTTTTCTGTTTTGGCCTCAGTGAGTATTATCTTTTAGCTATCCCAGCATCCCATGTGGGAGGAGAAGAGGAGTGGTGAGAGCCAAGTTATTTCTTTCCTAGGTAGTTGACGTTGCTAATCCTTTGAGCATCTAGTCGATGCTTAGATGTACTTTGAAGAGTTTGTGGTTGCACTGGGTTTGTCTCATTTTGACTCACAGGAAGGGATCAGAGGATCATGATAACTCTGTTGTGGTTGCCCATAGCTGCACATTTTCTTTGTGGTAACGTGCAGTAACAAAATGCCTTGAAAGCTACTATGAAATTTGCCCAATGGCTTACCTAATGTTGGATGTCTTACTATATAGCAGTGAGTGTATGGAGTATAGTTGTGTGAATGCTGGGCAAGGAGGAAACCATGGGTAAGAAACAGGAGCAAATAAAGATGTTTTAAGATGACCATCAAACAGTGAGAACAACATCTAGGGTATTTGAACTAACAATTGTGAAGGGATTCATTATAACCAGAATTTTTTTGATCTGCAGGATTTTATTCACACTTCAAAATCTATATGACCTAATGGATTAAAACCCCTCAAATTTCTTAACTTTGTGTGATCCAGGTTTCTCTGATAGATTATTTGTATTTTGGCTAAAATATGTCTTTATCTATCACAATAACCAGTCACAATCTAAGGACATAAAAAGATCTCGCCTGACTTGCTTTTTTTGTGTCATTTGAATCCCCTTCAGGTTAGCATACTGTGAATAAGCCATTAGGTTGTTATTACTACCATGGGGACTCAGGCCATCTGTAAATGGCTTGCAGTTTACATTCAGATCCTTTGGGAGTAAGAGGTGAGTTGATCCATGTTCTGGGTTGCTTTGAACAGCCTCAGTATGAGGTATTTCCACCACCAGTCAAAGACTTTTTGAGGTGCTTTTCTATAGCCTGTCAGTTCCTCAGAATCTCTTGAAAATGTGGACTGTAGAACTGTATTATTTTGAAATCCATCTCAGCAGTTTAAATCTAGAGGCAGTACTACTACTTCCCTCTGAATTCTCCCTCCTTGTCACATCAGCTTTACTGTTCTGTCACTGTATCACTGACATATCTGTGGAGTTCCTTGTCCACTTGGCCCCATGTCCATTTCAAACTTACTGTTTCTAGAAAACTCTCTCTCCTGTTGATCTAACCCCCCTTAAATTTCTAGTTTGAAGAAATCCAGCTCACCCAAGTGATTTGTGGCTGTTCTCTGCTTACCTTCTTTTTTACTTGCCACATCTGTAATTTTGTCATTCACAAATGTGATTTTATATTTATTTTCAAATGAAAATTCTTTCTGAAAATATGGGATAACACCCAGTCCTGGAAAACTGATGACTGACGATTTTCCCTCAAAAAGCCCTCAACCAGTTTTGATTCCTATTGACTGCATCTTTTAGAAATCTATGCAGTGGGTAGTTCATATACTTTGTAAGTGGTTTTTGGCCAACATTCTCTCTCCAGTTTCTGAATTTTCCCTGTTCTTACAAGCTTTATTAGAAACATGTATCAGCAGGCAGAATTTAATCTCAACCAGTCTTCTAGAAGGATTAAACCTATCCAGAAGTAGAACTGTTACACTGAGAGGGTTTCTTCTGTTTCAGATACAATTATGATATCTTTTCCATGTTCTTCATCCTGATAGGTACAGATTTCTCTATAATCTTCTGCTTTCCTTATCAGTTGTATATGTTTGCTCGCTTCTAATTGATGTTATTCAGTACCTTTCATTTATTTCTTATGCTAAACCAGACTCTTAGCAAAATAGTTCATCTTCCTTGATTATGGGAACATGGAGGTTTTTTTGCTACACAATAAATGCCTCCTGGAAACTTAATTATTTGCATTCTCAGTCTTTAGTCTTCTATTTTTCTTCAAATACTAATTGATTTCTTAGTTTGGTAAAGTAGTGCTTGTGATGTATGGCTCTATGTATGTCTAGAGGTGTAAAACTCATCTTGACAGACAAATGCTTTTCATACTGGAACATAAGTAGGTCCAGTAAAGGCTTCTAGTCTCAGCTTCTAATTCAGTGGTTAATCTCCTCTAGTTATTTTTAAAAAAACCCAAACAAACAAAACTTATCTCATGATGAAAGCAGTTTGATGTAAGCTTTGTAAATTCTAAAAATGTTTTCTCTGCATCTGCAGAAGGCATCCAGCATACATCTTCTAACACAGCATACATTAACCATTAAAACAGTTTCTATATAAGTTGAATGTTTACAATGTTTCATTATAATTTTACAGAATGGGCACTCCTTATGGACCTTCCATGAAGGTCCATATTAATGAACTGATTCATATATGTATTCCTTGTTCTGTGAGGTTTCAGTAGTTCAGAGTGGTTGATCTCTTCTGCACAGGCTTTTTCCATTTGCACTACCAGCTGGTGGTTTTACATTTCAGTCTTACAAGTTAACAATAGAGACTGGACTGTTCCCTCTCATCCAGGATAATTTCCAGTCCTGTTTGTTAGTCACCTGGAGTTCCTGCTTTAGCATGTGAGCAGTTAAGAAATTTCTTTGTATTATTTACCATGTAGATTCAAGTTCTCTATTAAATACAGATTTTTAAGAAGTATACTGGAACAAGGCAGCTGTGTTTGGCTTTCACTGAAGGCATTTGTAACACTAAAGCACAGGGAAGCCAGGTTCTGCCTGTAATTATAAACTCAAGCACAAACAAAAAATGCCTACAGTCAAAACCTTATCAACAATAGTCTGATTGTACTGTATGAGATTAGAGATGCTAAATTGAAAGAAACACTGCATTTTCTTCTTTTTAGTACACAGATGCAGTGACAAGGCAATCAGAGTTTTCAAATGGTCATATTGTGCTTTGACACATAGGCAGCTTGGTAATAGTGAAGGAAAGTGGTATTAGAGCTGATCAGCTTTTTTCAAGAGTTGAAAATCCAGACCTATACAGAAAGCATCTTGATTGTGCTTCTCAAATAAAATATTAATTTAAACTTTAATAACCACAGCACTGTCTCCCCAAATCAACACTGCAGGCATTTAATAATCTCAGGCTAATGCAGGAAGTATCTCATCATTTTTTTTTACTAGAGTAGGGTTGAAGGAAGTGTAACAGGTCACCTGCAAATCTTCTAAGAAGTTAGAAATGGTAAGGCCTACCAGAAATTACTAGATTTTTCATCTGCAGTAAAACTTCCCTGCCCAAATGTCAAGTCGTATTTTTATCTGTGTGTGCACATGTGAGTAGGAGAGATAAAAATGAACCTAAAGATGCTACAGGATATGACTGTCTGTTTCTAAATTGAAAGAATTAAAAGAGAAGAGCAGGGCTGCCAGAAGTCATGGATCTTGCATGACATTTGTGTATTCAGCAGACTTGTCACAAGTTGTCCAGTCTCAGCAGGATTTCTGTACATTTGACCAAGCTTCGGAGACTTCTGACAATTGTATTCAGGTCTTTATCTCAGTTGGATAGGGACAGTGCAGCCTTTCTCTCCTTTTAGCTAAGAAAAATGCAACTCAATGCAGTCAGCCAAGAGGCAAGAACAGGCTGGACAGAAACCCTTGCCTTCTGCAATAAGATTTCCCCAGTAACTCTAATGCTTTGCACATTCACAGCGGCTTTTTATCTACCTAGCTTAGCATCCACACAAATTTCGAAGTTCAGCTTTATGAGAAAATGCATTTGAACACATGAAATCACAGTTTCATATGTAGAACGGCAGAAACTCTCTAGCAATAGGCAGAAGCCCCCATTGTTTTTCTTTACAAGGTTCAGTCACAGGCAGACAGAAAAGCCAGAGCAAGAAGGCCAACACACAGACTTGAAAGGCATATCTGCTGTCATCTATCTTCAGTGCAAGAAGAAATGGTTGGAGCCTCCTTCTTGCCAGATCTTGCCAGCTCAGGGGATGGTTAGGGAAGAACAGGAAGAAACTTCTCAAGTTCTCAAAGTTCCATGTAGCATAGACCCAGTTTTGTCTTGTGTTTAATTGATCCAATCTTTATGCATGGAAAATGGCTTTGAAAATTACAATTTTTGTAAAGACTGTTTTTCTTCATTGTAGTACCTGGAGCTCTCTTTCAGGAGCACATGGAGGAGAAGTGCATATAATGGTTTGGACTTGTGTCTCAGATCTGAGGTTGCAGTGGGGCAAAGCCTTCTCACAGCCCTCTTCTGTTGGCAGCATAAAGTTACTGATTTCAGAGCACACTGTGCACTAAGATGTATGATTTATTTCATTGCTGTCTCTTCTGAGACTGAGCTAAGAGTGGGGATTGTTTTCAGTTTTCAATGCCACTATTTGAGAAATGCAGCCTGCCTTTTGAAGTGCCCGTTGTTGTAACCATAGGCTGTCTTTAAAGCAACAGATCTCAAGACCATAAACCTTAGCTGACATACTCATAATCTGCTTTTGTTTAATTAGTCACAAAATCCTTCTGCCAGCCACTCTCCCCACTTGCCATACTGTAGCAGAGATTTATGAAGCTACAAACCTCTTAAAACCTGATAGAAGAGTAGATCTGAGAGTTTCAAAGGAAAAGGGAAAGCTTTTTGGGCTTCAGACCATACTAAATGAGCTAAATTCCTGATTTTGCACTACTACTTGTAAGCTAGTCATAAGTGGGCACTCCTGAAGGGCAGCATGTGGGCCCTCAGCGAGGAGACTCACGACAAGTATATGGGACTTGAATGAGAAAAGTGGAAACATTCTGTCAACAAGAGTTTGGTTTTCTTTTTTTTTTTTTTTCTGGAAAAATGAAGATTATTTCTAACTTTACAGTATTAGGCACACACTATTTTTATGCAGTAAGGCCTATGTATTATGTAGAACCATGTAACTTCCTTGTCCCATTATAAAAATACACATATGATTGTCATGTTTATTTTCTTTTTTTTTTTTCTTTCTCAGAAACATGAGTCTCTTTTGTACCTTCATTCTACAAGCACTTCTTTCCTATTTTATTTTTGACCACACAGATATAACCTTTATTTGGTAGTCAGCATTACTAAAACTTTCTGTTTTCCTAGATCTTAATTTTCTTGCCTGTATCAGTATGAAAATAATATACCTTAGAATGCAGCAGAAATCTGTTTGCAGTGGAACTGTGGTCTTCTATCACCAATTAATTCTATCCTTTTAATGTATCTGTTAATACTTTTTGAGGACTGGCTACTATACACAATATCTTTTTGATATTTGAATAAGCAAATATGGTCTAATTTCAGTTATCCTTTTGCAGATATTTTTTATTTCCTTCCACTGCCTGTGTTTTCTTATGGATAGAGGGAGAAATGAGGGTTACATTTAAAGATTGACCATTTTTGGATTTGCTTCAACTCTAGTTAGGAGATACGGTTTGTCTTTCTTACATGATCCTGAGGAAGTTGCTTTCCCTCTTGATTTTAATCTTTGTAGACAGTAAGTTTTTTGTAACATAGTCCTTACCCACAAAATCTCTATGAAGTACTTAAGTATATGGAACCTGAAGTTTCTTGGAAAATAACATTGATACCAGATCTGACAAGCATTAAGTGCAGGTTTTCCAGCAAGACTGGACACTGAGCTTCCAGTTGATTAATGTCTCTGCAAGCTCTACTTTTTTCAGCATTGCTTCACTGGCTGTCTGTGTTATGACCATGAAGACTCAGTCATGTTCTTCTCAACATGAGAAATGTTTATTTTGCCCTGATAAATAATCTCTAGTTTCTGATTCTTAGAAACTTACAAATTTATTAATGTTCTATTTATACCTAAGAAACTTTGCTACACTGGAGCATACAGTATTTAAAAATGTTTTGAATGTCAAACTTCAGCCTTTTTTTTTTTTTTTTTTCAATCAAATTCACTGGAAAAGAGATCAAATTACTTAGGACAGGTTACAAAGAAAGTTATTGATTTATCTGGGGTGAAATCCTCACAATTCACCTTTTTCTGGGCCTTTTCTCTGACCAAAAATCAAGTTACCTCTCTGGTAGTAGGACAGGCTTATCTGAAAAGGATTGCAATCATTAAGCTCTAAAGTGTTTAAATCTTTTGCAGTACCAGAAAAAAACAATAGTGACTTTTATACCAGAGTGTAATTTGTTTTGTCAACATAGCACAAATGCACATTCCAGCACCTTAACTGTATTGCAAGGATAGACTTATTAATGGAACTAGTTTGCCGTAGTCTTGCCAATTTACTCTTGATAAAATGAGCACCATTCCGTTTACTGTTAACTGAAGCTGGGAAGATTTGTTCAGACTGTGTCATATTTCTGTTTTTCTCAGATTGTTAGATGAAGGAGGCTGCTCTACTTACTCATCAGTGTAATCACAAAAAAGAAATGTGGTAACACCTTTAAATGGCAATAAACTTTCTATGGAACAGCAAAATCATTCCCATTGTCCAAAGAGATGATGAGGAGAAACCCAGTTGAAATAAATGCTGGTTTTTAGTTTCGTAGTTTTTGAAAGATCTTTTGTAACACTCAGAACTTCTAAATAATTTAATAAAAAGTTTATACAAAGATCCTGACAAAATAGATTTTCACAGTCACTCTGATACTGTTCTTGTATCTCTCAGTTTGGACTGATTTCAAGGAACCAGCACTCTCCTGAAAAGTGACATACAAGGCTCAAGCAAAGGACAAAGAGTCAATGAAACTCAGGGGTAGCAGCAGCATAGATCTTAATACTTGATACTTTTTGAAAAGTCTGGATTGAAGGAAAAGAAGTATAAGAAGGTGGTTCAAACAAAAGACAAATTGTGGTTTGATTGAAATTGCAGTTGACAGCAAATTAGACTTATGCTTTGCATTCTGATAAGAAAGCACAGTGAGGAGAGGAGAGGAGAGGAGAGGAGAGG